>NC_050193.1:3415117-3515117 GCF_008315115.2 Sander lucioperca | reverse complement strand
TGATTGCAATTTATTTGTTATGATCGATTTTACTTATTTGGTGAAGCACTTTGAGATTTTATTATATTTTAGCATGTGGTAAATTAAGTTAAATTAAGCTAAATTAAGTTTATTTTTAAATCATCCCTATTTGAAACAATAAAAACAGGACTTTATCATTCTTAGTATTAGTTATGCTTACTTATACACAAAATAGTTCCATTTAATCAAAAAGTATTAGTTAAAATTACTCAAAAAGGACGAACATGTTACACCAACTGGACATAATTAAGTTATTAGAACATTTTCTAAAACATTGAGTACACACTACTTAATCTATTTAATTACTTTGAACGTTCGGGTTTACAGTGCACTCAGATGTTGCGTTGACTGGAGAAGCAAACAACTTTTTAACCATGCAGTAGATCGATGCATGTCACGTGTTTTGGTTTATTTATAACTGGGAAGTAGAATAATTCACACGTTTTTGTCCGACAAACATATTCAATTCACTGTTTATAGACAACAAGAAGAGAAATGAATGTTGCGGTGTGTTTTCTGTCCTCCAGGTGAAACTGCTGCAGGCTCTGGGGCTAAAGTCGACTCTCATCACAGATGGCGCTTCTCCCATCAACCTCTTCACCACCGCCAACGGCCTGCTGGGGGGGATGCTGCCGGGACAGGGACAGGGACAGGGACAGTGAGGAGGAGGAAGAAGAAGAGGAAGAGGAGGAACAGACTGTCCAAAAGTAAACCCGAACAGACACTCATCCTTCTGACACTCTAGGCCATGATCACACTCAGCGTCTTTTTTATTTAGGGCAGCATTTTGGTTCAAAAATCAGCCGAGAGCATCTTTTGTTGCTATGACAACTACTGCTACAGTATACCAGAGCGCTATGTGGAGTGATGCGAGATAAAACAAAGTCAATCCAGCAAGTCCCTTTTTTTTTTTTTTTTTTTTTTTGATGTTCTTGTTTCGCCTTTTTCAAAGTTTGGACATTTCAAAGCGGGCGATAGAGCCAAAGAATGAACGGAGTCACTTTTTCAATGTGTTTTCTGTATTTTCCAACGTTTCTGAAGAGAGAAATTAACTCGCTGTGCTCCGACTCCCTTTTCTTATTGTTGTTATGGAACCAACAGGTCCCGCTACTCCGCCTGCCATTAGTCGGCTGTCAAAATAGCGCTTTTTTTATAGACGCTCTGAGCTCCAGGAAAGTGGTGGCGGCGTTTAAAAAAACGCTCCGGACTTTTTTGAAAACACGGTTTACTCCATGTAGGATTATAATATAACACAGACACTAGCAGCTTAAAAAAAAGACGCCAAGTGTGAACATAGACTTTGTGCTTCTGGCGGCCGACTTTAAATGTGCCTTTTGACTTTAAGATACACTCCATGGGTTTGTTAAAGGAGCGTTCATTCATTCATTCATTCATGCCTTCATTCATTCATTCATTCATTCATTCATTTATTCAACCTTTATTCATACTTGAGGGATCATTGAGGGGCGACCCTCATTTATACACTCACATTGAAAACAACACCGAGAAGAAGCAATACTAATAATGTACCGCTGTAAAGAAAGCACCCTGTAGATGTTTAAAATGTTCACCTTAAGTCACTGGAACAAAACCACGCTCTGCGTCTTTAAAAATCAACTATTTGTTATACAGAAAACTCAGTGGTGTAGTCTAGTTTTTTTTTTTGTAGTGAGTATACTGTTATTTTTTTCCCTCCGAGCACTAGACTCGCCCGTCTTAGAGCGATGCGTACCAGAGCGACAAGCCCATAGGTTTTTTGTAACGTTACCGCGTAAAGCATCAGCCTCACTTGGCTCATTTTCTGTAGTTTCTGTAACGTTAACGTCTGCTGCAGTGTCACTCGAAGCGGCAGTAGCTTCAGGGGCAGGCTTATCAAAACACTGAAAGAGTGTAGTTTAAATTTGCTTTCGTTTCATATATCTAGCTACTTTTAACATTTGTTAATTTCAAATTTGCACAGTGTAATTGTTCCTAGGCGACTCGCAACACAGACGGGGTGAATTTATGATCGTATGTGTAAAAGTTCTCTCACAAAACAATCGTTGTTACGTAACGGTATCCTCAAGTTTTTGTAGGTGAGTATACTGAAATCCTTGACCTTTCCTAGTGAGTATACTCCGTACACCTGCGTATCACAGAGACTACACCACTGGTTTTAAGACATATAAAACTAAAAATGAACCGACGAGGACTTAAACAGAAACAGTTCTGTCTCTTTCGGGACCACTTTTTACACTTTGAGATCTCCAAATGAGAATCTGAGGTTTACTTTTGGACAGAAAACCAGCGTGAAGACACATTTTAACAAAACGTCTGCTGCAAAATGAAGAAATGTGCCTACAAACACGTCCGACAGTTTGTTTAGTCCTATAATCTGACAGCCAAAGATTCCTCTTTCAGCTTTGCACTACTTCCTAGAAATTGAAATCAACGGTAAATGCTGTTTACATCGCCGATGTGTGAAACTTTGTGTGCAGTAAAGGTAAAATAACAGCAGGATAGTGTGACTGTCTGTCTTTATAAAGTGCTGTTTCTATGAAGAACTTTGGGAAGACATTAAAGTGCTGCTGCTGCCCACATCTTGTCTCTGTTTTCATTCATATCAAACCCTGATATTGTTCATTTTTCATGCATTAGTTTGCCGGTATTCTCGCATCATTGGCTCTTATCTCCACAGCGCTGTGGAGGAAGGTCAGGCTACACCACAGATGCATTCTGGGATAGGAGATAAAAACACTCTGGGTTATTAGTGACTAAGTAATAAGGTGATGGTTCCCAGAGAAGTAGGTAAGGATGTATACAATAAAAATAACAATAATGCAAAATACTATTTTATGTAAAGCACTTTGAGTTGCTTTGTTGCAGAAATGTGCTAGCCTATACAAACAGTCCAGTGCTGAGAAATCAAGTCTAAAGGCTTGTTTGACAAATTTGCATTTGGTGTATTTTGACTTGTACTGTTGTTAAAAACAAAAAATTAACTTTTTACAAAGAGGAGCATTTTTTTTCTGCCATACATAATTTATTTTATTGATAAATGTTATTTGCTAGTGACAAAAGGGAAATACTTTTTGAAAATACTATATAGGTTAACATATTAATTATTATATTCAGAAGATGCTCATCATCAGTGGCGGTTCTACATTCAATTACACCCAGGGCGAGACCCCCTTCGATTTTTTTTTTGCAGAATTACTGTATGTATGTATGTATGTCTTGTGCACAATTCAGAATTGAATTGAGAATGACTCCTAAATTCCATTTCAATTCTTGAATTTGAATTTATGTCAAAAACAATTTGAATTAAAGGAAGCAGAATTGCAATTCAATAAAAATTCAAAGAAATTCACATAATTTCAGTAAAGTGCTTAACAATGGAGCTTTACAATATATGTCATATGATTGCATTACATATTCTATAACTGATATTAGTTTGAACTACTTGTACAGATTACATTAACAGGAAATGTTTTCCCCCAGCAATGAATGTTAAAAGCTCTAGTCACAGAACAAATAATTAAGTTTGATTTATTGTAATTGTAATTTTGTGGAGCATGATGGAACATGACTCCATTTCCCAGAATGCTTTACTTTAACCAAGTATTTAAAATGGTTGCCAAACAATTTGAGGTGGACATTTGTTTGAAAGCTTCTTTTCTAACACTGGACTTTTTAAGTTTCAGAAGTTCCTTACAACTTCAGATTACAGACATTTATAGATTTGACATCTGTAATAACAGCGACATGGAAAATAATAGCAGGCCTAAAAGGTCATCTGTACTAGTTCATTTTGAAGAACCAATTCCAACACAAACACCTGGAAACCACAGAGCCATATGCAAGCACTGCAGTGCTCCATTCTGTGGCTCCATCAAGGCTACTTCAAATTTCAAAAGGCATCTACAAGTTAACAGACACAGTCTTTTATTTTGAAAACCATCTCTTGATGGTATTATCCATCCATCCATCCATCTTCGTCCGCTTATCCGGTATCGGGTCGCGGGGGTAGCAGGGTAGCAGAACACCTCCCTAGGGAGGTGTTCCAGGCACGTCCAGCTGGGAGGAGGCCTCGGGGAAGACCCAGGACTAGGTGGAGGGATTATATCTCCAACCTGGCCTGGGAACGCCTCGGGATCCCCCAGTCGGAGCTGGTTAATGTGGCTCGGGAAAGGGAAGTTTGGGATCCCCTGCTGGAGCTGCTACCCCCGCGACCCGATTGATGGTATTATGCTACTGATATTTGATATCATCAGTGTTGGGGTCACTACTCAAGAACGTGTAATACACATTATTCACTTTAAAAAAAACAACAACCATAATGCATTACCTTACTTGTTATTCTCTATGGATAGTAAGTCATTACTCAACATTACTGTAGCGCAACACAGCAAGAGCCTGGCATATAGCTCATAAAGGGCTTAAATACACCTTCAACTCACAGCACAACAGTAACAGTAACATTAATGTGTTACATTACTCAATTACAGCCAAATGTGATTATATTATGGCATTACTTCATAAGGAGCTACCCCCAACACTGTATATCATATGTGTTTAAAAGCATGTAAGCACACTTTTTAACTTTTGTTTAATTATTGTAAATCAACAAAACAATTCTTGTCAATTGTGGAATTAATAGAAATATTTGTTCTTTAAAGAGTGATCTATATTTTGGAACAACATTTATGCAGGGTTGAGGAGTGACTAGTTACATGTAATGAAATTATGTTATTAAATTACAAAATGTATGTAATTGTATTTAGTTGTATTACTGAGGTAAAATGTGCAATTCAATTAGTTACTAATCAAATTAAAAGGAAAATGATTTGCATTGATAAAGTAATTAAAATAAAGTAATCCAAACCACATTTATAATGGGTAACTTATAACAATAAGCAATTACATTTCCAAAGTAACCTTCCTAACACTGAATGTATGTGGGATTCACACATTCTTTCTGTTGTGTGAATGTGTGGAATTTATTTGAATTGCCATGAATTTAATTCCACTTCCTGTCATTTCAATTCCAATTCAAATTCAACTTCCTGTGGGGCGGAGTTAATTCAATTCAAATTCCAATTCATGAATTGAATGGAGGCCAATTCTGAAGTTCTGAATTTTACACAAGCCTGATATGTATGTATGTGTATATACATGTATATGTATATATATGTATATATATATGTATGTATGTATGTATGTATGTATGTATGTATATATATATATATATATATATATATATATATATATATATATATATATATATATATATATGTGTGTGTGTATATATATATATATATATATATATATATATATATATATATATATATATGTGTGTGTGTGTGTGCCAAAAATATATACAATCAGATATATAAAAAATGTAACAAGCAGAGAGCAACAAAATATTAAGAATGATATGCAAATAAAATATAGAATAAATATTCTAAATGGCACAAATCCTTCATCACACAAATGTGAAAACACACTAAAGAGAATCAAAGTATTACACTATAGCAATAAGAACAGAAAACACAAACTAAAACTAAAACCTGACCTTTCTGGCTCTCCTTGATGCAAAATCATCAATGATGTCATCGTAGGAAATCTGCTCCTCTATTGAATAATTGATATTGATGACGGCAAGGCCAGTAAGCCGTTCCTGGGACATGGTTGACCTCGGGTATGACTTGATCAACTTTAGTTTTGAAAAGCTCCTCTCTGCTTGAGCCACAGTGACAGAGTAAGTGCAATCCTGAGAGCAGTCCAAACGTTGGGGTAGATCTCCGATAGATCCTTGATAAGGTCAAGGAGGCTCATGGTCCCCCCCCCCCCATTGTCTGGACCATTCCATTTGAGAGACCAAGCAACATAGGCCTGCGCCGATTTATGTTTTCCTCCGTGGTTGCTCACGGGCGCAAAACAACTAAATGGTGGTAGGTAATACATCTGATATCATTTACTGCTTTAGTAAAAAAAATATTACCTGGCTGACGATGGGAGCAGCAGGACTCAAAAAACGAAAATTACTGTTGCACTAGTCTGGACATCTTGCCGTGCCAACGTTGCAATAAAGGTTTCCTAAATGCCATGTATATACATTTGATGTCAGCTTACCAATTGATTGCTGGTTTTGTGTAGATTTGGACTTTTATACGTTTATTCCACTTAACGGCGAAGTTCACCTCGTTCACCTGTTTGGAGCTGGCTGGTGAATGTGACGTAGGCCTTGCTGGATACACCGTATCATTTAACTTTTTGTGGATCTACTGATCACTGTGGATTACTTTTTTTTCTCATGTCATTGGATTACAGCAAAATACGGATCTTTTTTCTCAACGTGTCTTAACGTTTTATGGTGTGACTGCGCTTCGTTTCTGCGTTTGGAGAGGCATCTCAACAGACTGTAGGTCGAACACTGAGTGTTCACTGTTACATTTTAGTTGAATTTAAGTGTCGGGGCATTCCGCCACCGTCTGTCTATTGCGTTCCAAGACAGCCGTGCTGCGATTGGATTTAATAAGGGCGAATTGTTAAATTGTTACAATTGTAATTTAAAATCTGCTTTAAAAATAAACATATATGTTTTGGATAATGTTTTGGATAATGTTCAGCTTCGGCACCTTTACCTATATAGCTAAAATATACAATGACTGAGGAAGCCTAGTGACGAGTCCATAGCAACCAGTTTGTGTGTTGAATTAATTACCCAGTGTGCTTTGCTGAATGGTCTCAATGTTTTATTGTTTTATTTCAGGTGAATACTAGTTAATTAGAGGAGTAACTTAGTATTTGAAGTAATGCAGTAATGCAAGAAGTGTGCATTTAGTTCCATGGTTATTGTGTTTCCACAACAATGTTAGTGAGTAAATCTACTGAAATGGCCACCACACCATAACAGAGAAGATGAGAATGCAGAGGTTAAATCATGTAAGTCATTGCTGTAAAAAATAAAGGGCATTTGCATATCTTTGCCAAGTGCTAACCAGTATGGAAGGCATTCATAAATTGATGGGGAGGGTCATGCCTCTTTTCACAATCATTTTGGAGGGTCATAAAAACATTTTTACTGGCGAAGGGAGGGTCAAGTCTAATTTTACTAAAGATCCCAAAACTCCTCCAGTGGCACTTTGTATAAATAACAAACAGTCCATTATCACTGTTTAATAGAAGATGTGCAATGTAAATTGTGGTTGTGATGTGCCTCAGTAGGCTATATGTTGCTAGTGGGCTCTAGTTGGAGTTGTAGATTTAAAATACATTGGTATATTTCTCATGAGTAGAAGTTGGAAGTGTAGAATTTTGGATACACCCTGGGTTTTTTTGGGATGGTGAACACACTGGTGTCATATCTCTCTCTCTCTCTCTCTCTCTCTCTCTCTCGACAGCATACAGAACATCTACCGCTATATGTGGGGTTATAACATTAGAGATAATCAAATGTGGCACACCCAGTTTTTCTGATGCACACCCACTTTGTTTTTTCTGGCTCCATTAGTGGTCCAACCAGTCAGAATGCATACTTGGTGAGGACACACATGGACACTCTGGTTAATGATTAGAGACTGCGTCACTTCACTTTGTCTGTTGGAAGTTGAAGTTGAAGCTCCTTTTCTACACAGACCTGCTGAGGACAGAAGAGAGCTGCACACTGATGAAGTTCATGGCTGAAAGCTCAGTAAGTGGAGCTGTGATTGGTTGAGATGACATCTGTGATAGTTGTGGTTGGAGAAACAGTTGAATTGATGGTGAACGTGTGATTGTTTAAAGCTGGGAAACAAGATGGCCACCTGTGTGAGCAGTCAGAGAGAAGTCCAGATGAAGTGTTGTTTCTAATGAAGGAGAAGAGTTGAGTCTGATCTGGGGTCTGTCAGGACTCTTATTGATGTGGAGGGGAAGGTAGCAGGCGGTGGCGAGCACTAGGACCCAGCAGGGATCACTTTGTTTAGCTGTAAACACACCTGAGAGACAACAGCTGAGGACGCTCTGTGTTTGCTCTCACCTGCTGCTTTAAACCCTTTAACTCTTCATTTCTGCAACTGGTGTCACACAGATGTACCCCACTTTCAACACAGTCTCACTCCCAACGCATTCAAAATTACCCTTGGTCAGGTGCCTTTGGCATTAATCACTGACGCACAAAATCCCCTTTAGAGTCTCTGTCATAAGAAGGGGTCTTTCAACTAATTTCAATGTAATTCAGTCTGCGATGACATTTTACGCTCTGGCAAACCCCTTTGGCGTCACTTTTCAATGTGCTTGGTCGGGACCGTTGGGGGTCACTTTTTTACGCTTATTTACCAAATGGTAAAACAACTTAAGTAGGGTTAGGGAAACACTGTGGTTCAGGTTACAAAATGTATGTTTAAGTGACATTTTACTGTAATTTAAATGGTAACAGTTTGACAACAGTTTTTAAACATAAAGTGCACATTAATCAGCAAGTTGTAGTCAAGCTTTTCTTAATTAAACGGTCTGAACCACTTTTTCTGTTGTACTTTTCTCTTCAAACTCTCTGTTAAAGAGGAGCTGAGCAGGAGAGACGCCATTTTTTTTAAAAATTTCCTCGTGTGCTTCGAGTCTTCGCTATTAAAACAACTCAAGTCCAAATTAAAGTCTAAAGGTGAGTCAACATCAGTCAGTGGTGGAACGAAGGAAAACCAGTTTACAGAAGGGAGGGAGGAAAAGAGGATCAGAGAAGAAGAGTAGAATAATTAGAAGAAGGACATCCAGTGAGTAACTACAACTCCTCCAGCTGATTTCCGCAGCTTCTCTGGTTTCTTCTTTTGAATCATCCAAATGTCAGGATCAAAGATGGCCGCGACTCAATGTAACATTCAGCTCTGATTTCCATGACGTGTTCTGTCTATCTGTCTGTCTGTCTGTGTGTCTGTCTGTGAGTCAGTCAGTTTCAGCTCATCATTTCACAGCACAAACGCCCACTTAGCTGTGGGGCTTACAGTTATTATGTCAAAATATTTAAACACCAAAAAGCATCAAACCACTTTCTAGCATACAGAGCATCTACCGGTATATGTGGGGTTGTAACGTTAGAGATAAACATATGTGGTACACAGAGTTTTCTGATACACACCCACTTTGGTTTTCTGGCTCTGCTAGTGGTCCAACCAGTCAGAATGCATACTTTCAAAGTGAAGTGAGGACACACACACTCTGATTAATGATAAGAAACGGCGTCACTTCACTTTGTCTGTTGGAAGTTGAAGTTGAAGCTCCTTTTCTACACAGACCTGCTGAGGACAGAAGAGAGCTGCACACTGATGAAGTTCATGGCTGAAAGTTCAGTAAGTGGAGCTGTGATTGGTTGAGATGACGTCTTTGATTGTTGTGGTTGGAGAAACAGTTGAATTGTGGTTGAACGTGTGATTGTTTAAAGCTGGGAAACAAGATGGCTGTCTATGTGAGCAGGCAGAGAGAAGTCCAGATGAAGTGTTTTTCAACACACTTGGTCGGAACCATTGGCGTCTTATGACGCTCTGTGTAGGGACCGATTTGGCGTTATTTTTCAATGTGCAGGGTAAGACTACTTAGTTAGGGAAAGATTTGACTTTGGACTTGCACTGGTCTGGTCTTGGTCTTGACTCGTTCTCAACCCTTTAAAGTCTTGGTCTTGTCTCAGTCTCTACTCTATACACTCTGGTCTCGGTTAGATGGTCTTGACTACAACACTGCCAGCAGCATCTTCTCTATTCATCACTATTGATCCATGTGTTGATTAGTGTCCTGTGTTGAGTGAATAGAATTTGATGAAGTGATAAGAAAAGGCCCTCTTTAGTTCAACAAAGCCAAAAGGATTCAACTGACACTGATATGACACAGAGAGAAGCAGCCAATCAGAGGATGAGCTGCTGATATTTGGGTTTTTTACCAAGATAAATTATTTGACAGATGATGTGCTGATGAATGATTGGACTGCTTCTCTCAGTGTATCCTCTACAGATAGTGTGGACTCTGCTATGAGTCAGTGTGAGGACAGAGAGGAGGGAGTCCCTCCCTCTAAAACCACTCTGTGTGGGGAACATGACAGCCAGACCAAAGCTCAGAGGTGAGAGGACCATCTCTAACTGTCCACCACTCAGATCACTCCACCATCATTATTCACATTCAAAGCTCTGTGTGTGTTACGTTTCAGCTCAGAGAAGCAACACAGACCTGGACCCGGACCTGGACCCAGCTGTGTGTCCTTCAAGAGTGACGACTCAATGGAGTTTGGTGTTGATTTTAAACAACATGACAAAAAGTAGGTAGTTGTAAATTGTGTTCAGTAACACATAATCCATAATGTCAGTAATTAAATATATATTTGTATTGTATTGATTTTTTATTAATTATATATAAAAGTCTTCCATTCGGAGATAATTTCCCTAAATATATGAGCTTTAATGAATATCTTTCTATCAGGATCCATCAGAGACCAGACTGTCCTGAAGCTGAATCCAGTTGTGTGTCCATGAAGAGTGATGAGTCTATGGGTCATCCTCCAGTCTTCAAAGATGGACGCCACTCTGTTGATCAAAGGTGAGGATTTCAAACCGATAATCAGCAGGACTAGTAAATGTTTACCACTACAGGGAGTCCTCTGATTCAATGTAAACATCCAAACATCACTTCATGGACCTTTACCTTGTGTTTATCTCTGTGTAGACAGACATAATGTGAGCTAATTCTTACTGATTCCTCCACAGAGTGGACCAGGAGAGCTCAGAGGTTCCCAGTGGTCAGTCTGCCCAGCAGCATCAAACACACCTGGACTCCATATTTATGGTCTGTACATGTACAACAACTACTTTTACATCTATTCTGTTCACAATCATCTCCATGCTGCACTTAGACTTGTCTGTCCAACATGGATCTGATGTTTGCTTCCATGATTTCAGTTTGATTTGTCATTCATATAATTTTCTATTCCAGCTGCTGGAGGAGAACATCTGCACTTTTGTGAAGAAAGAGCTGAAGAAGATCCAGAAGGTTCTGAGTCCAGATTACCCAGAATGCTCAGAGAGTCAGAGGGAGGATGAGGACGTGTTGGACGGTGAGGATGAAGAGCAGAGGAGGAACAGCAGAGAGGCATTTCTGAAGATCACACTGCACTTCCTGAGGAGAATGAAGCAGGAGGAGCTGGCTGACCGTCTGCAGAGCAGTAAGAGGGGTTCTCTAAAGATTTAACATGCTGGATGAATGGGACATTTACTAATGTCTCAAAATATATTCACATACTCAAAGGAAATGTTGAAATATGTTCTTTGACTTATTGATCTGCTTTGTCGTGTGTTCATTCAGGAAGTCTTGCTGCAGGTGGTAAGCGGAAACTCAAATCTAAGCTGCAGAAGAAGTTCCAGTGTGTGTTTGAGGGGATTGCTAAAGCAGGAAACCCAACCCTTCTGAATCAGATGTTCACAAAGATCAACATCTCAAAGGGAGGGACTGCAGAGGTCAATGATGAACATGAGGTCAGACAGATTGAAACAGCATCCAGGAAACCGGACAGACAAGAAACAACAATCAGACAAGAAGACATATTTAAAGCCCAATCTGGAAGAGATGAACCAATCAGAACAGTGATGACAAAGGGAGTGGCTGGCATCGGGAAAACAGTCTTAACACAGAAGTTCACTCTGGACTGGGCTGAAGACAAAGCCAACCAGGACATCCAGTTCACATTTCCATTCACCTTCAGAGAGCTGAATGTGCTGAAAGAGAAAAGGTACAGCTTGGTGGAACTTGTTGATTACTTCTTTGGTGAAACCAAAGAAGCAGGAATGTGCAGGTTTGAAGAGGTTGTGTTCATCTTTGACGGTCTGGATGAGTGTCGACTTCCTCTGGACTTCCACAACACTAAGATCCTGACTGATGTTACAGAATCCACCTCAGTGGGTGTGCTGCTGACAAACCTCATCAGGGGGAAACTGCTTCCCTCTGCTCGCCTCTGGATAACCACACGACCTGCAGCAGCCAATCAGATCCCTCCTGAGTGGGTTGACATGGTGACAGAAGTCAGAGGGTTCACTGATCCACAGAAGGAGGAGTACTTCAGAAAGAGATTCAGAGATGAGGAACAGGCCAGCAGAATCATCTCCAACATCAAGACATCACGAAGCCTCCACATCATGTGCCACATCCCAGTCTTCTGCTGGATCACTGCTACAGTTCTGGAGGACGTGTTGAAGACCAGAGAGGGTGGAGAGCTGCCCAAGACCCTGACTGAGATGTACATCCACTTCCTGGTGGTTCAGTCCAAAGTAAAGAATGTCAAGTATGATGGAGGAGCCGAAACAGATCCACACTGGAATAAAAAGAGCAGGAAGATAATAGAGTCTCTGGGAAAACTTGCTTTTGAGCAGCTGCAGAAAAGGAACCTGATCTTCTATGAATCAGACCTGACAGAGTGTGGCATCGATATCAGAGCAGCCTCAGTGTACTCAGGAGTGTTCACACAGATCTTTAAAGAGGAGAGAGGACTGTACCAGGACAAGGTGTTCTGCTTCATCCATCTGAGTGTTCAGGAGTTTCTGGCTGCTCTTCATGTCCATCTGACATTCACCAACTCCGGAGTCAACTTGCTGGCAGAAGAACAAACAACCTCCTGTCAGTGGTTTCTACATAGAAACAAACCTGAATCAAAACTTTTCTACCAGAGTGCTGTGGACAAGGCCTTACAGAGTCCAAATGGACACCTGGACTTGTTCCTCCGCTTCCTCCTGGGTCTTTCACTGCCAACCAATCAAAGTCTCCTACGAGGTCTGCTGACACAGACAGGACGTAGCTCAAAGACCAATCAGAAAACAGTTGAGTACATCAAAAAGAAGATCAGTGAGAATCTGTCTGCAGAGAGAAGCATCAATCTGTTCCACTGTCTGAATGAACTGAATGATCGTTCTCTAGTGGAGCAGATCCAACAGTCGCTGAGTTCAGGAAGTCTCTCTGCAGATAAACTGTCTCCTGTTCAGTGGTCAGCTCTGGTCTTCATCTTACTGTCATCAGAAAAAGATCTGGATGTGTTTGACCTGAAGAAATACTCTGCTTCAGAGAAGGCTCTTCTGAGGCTGCTGCCAGTGGTCAAAGCCTCCAACAAAGCTTTGTACGTGCACACACAACTATCTGGATTAAATGCAGTTTTTTATTCATTCATAAAAAATAACTTGTTTTGTTATGTTTTACTGATTCCTCTTCAGGCTCATTGGCTGTAAACTGTCAGAGAGAAGCTGTGAAGCTCTGTCCTCAGTTCTCAGCTCCCAGTCCTCTAGTCTGAGAGAGGTGGACCTGAGTAACAACGACCTGCAGGATCCAGGAGTGAAGAGTTTGTCTGCTGGACTGAAGAGTCCACACTGCAGTCTGAAAACTCTCAGGTCAGAATGAAACTTTTTTTAGAAGTTTACCCACTGACCCCTATTTTCCTTCACGTGCGTTTGCTCTGCGGCGGCAATCCCTGCAAGCAATCATGGCTATTCAAGTCAATGCTTGACATTCCACCACCTGCGTCACGGCGTGTCCCCTAAGTGGCAATCCGCTCCGCAAAAAATACATGCCAGATCTATTTTCATATGAGCCGCGGGGTGTTCAGACAGCCGGGCAGGAAGTGAGACAGCGAGAGTATCCAGTCAATTTACCAAAAGACACCCCCCAATATCGTATATGTCTCCTGCACAACACAATGGACGATTGAAATTCATCTTAAATGGGGGAAAATATATTAGACATCATAAATCATTTTTGTTAGAACAACGTCAGAAAACGAGAAGCGATGGAGTTTAATTACAGGAGTGCTTGGAGTGGAAGATAGATTCTAGCTTAATGAACCTGTGATTCTTTCAAGTACTTGCAGAGACAATAAAATCTGCGAGTTGAGCAGGCAAGAGGCTCCACTTCTGAGACGTTCCTTGTGTGGTATGGCGCGTGGCGGTAGATGTTACAAAATGCAGCGCAGTGGTGGAAAATCCGGGTAAGCCGTCATTGGCTTTTTGTATTTGATTTTTTAATTGACTGACTAAACATTCTTCTCAGGCTGAGTGGCTGTAAGCTGTCAGAGGTAAGCTGTGAAGATCTGTCCTCAGTTCTCAGCTCCCAGTCATCTAGTCTGAGAGAGCTGGACCTGAGTAAGAATGAGCTGCAGGATTCAGGAGTGAAGCAGCTGTCAGCTGGACTGAATAGTCCACACTGCAGACTGGAAACTCTCAGGTTAGTGTACTGCTGTTTGAAAATGATGACCACCTAAACTCTTTTTTTCAAACTTCATCAATTACTAAATAGACTTCCTGAATAATATTTTTAGGCTAAGTGGCTGTAACCTGTCAGAGAGAAGCTGTGAAGCTCTGTTCTCAGTTCTCAGCATCCAGTCCTCTAGTCTGAGAGAGCTGGACCTGAGTAACAACGAACTGAAGGATTCAGGAGTGAAGCAGCTATCAGCTGGACTGAATAGTCCACACTGTAAACTGGAAACTCTCAGGTTAGTGTACTGCTGTTTGAAAATGATGACCACCTAAACTCCTTTTTTCTAAATTCATCAATTATTAAATGGACTTCCTGTAAATTATTTTCAGGTTGAGTGGCTGTAACCTGTCAGAGAGAAGCTGTGAAGCTATGTCCTCAGTTCTCAGCTCCCAGTCCTCTAGTCTGAGAGAGCTGGACCTGAGTAACAACATACTAAAGAATTCAGGAGTGGAGTTTGTGTTAGCTGGACTGGATAGTCCACACTGCAAACTGGAAACTCTCAGGTAAGTGTACTGCCATTTTTTGATTTGTCTACCTCCTCGAACACTCAGACCTGCCCATGAAAAGAACGACAAAAAAGTGCAATGTTACTGACTGTAAAGGTCTGCAACAGACACACAATCAGTGACTCTCACAGAATCACAAACAAGGTTTTACTCTTAAGGTTACGTCTTTCACCCTTTATTTAAAGCACCCATATTATGCTCATTTTCAGGTTCATAATTGTATTTTAAGGTTGTACCAGAATAGGTTTACATGGTTTAATTTTCAAAAAACACCATCTTTTTGTTGTACTGTACCACTCTCTCTCACTGCTGCAGCTGGTCTCTGTTTTAGCTACAGAGTGAGATCTCTTTTCTTCTTCTTCTTCTGTACTATTTTTGATTGCACTCGCACATGCGCAGTAGCTCAGATGTAGATCATGTCAGCTAGCTAGCTCCATAGACAGTAAAAGAAAGGCTGTTTCTACAACTTCGGTCAGTTACAAGGCAGGATTAGCTGGGAGACTTCTAAATGAGGGCGCACATGTAAGTAGTTCTTTTGTAGATTATGGTGAACTTGTGTGTGTTGTAGCAGTGAGAATGAGGTAGCATGCTAGCATTAGCATTAGCGTTAGCATGCTAGCATTAGCATTAGCGTTAGCATGCTAACGCTACGAGCTAATGGTTGCGGTTAGCCAGCTTGTTTCGGCTTGTGACGTCACAAGCTGTGCCGATTTTGAACAGCTCACCCAGAGACTTAAGGCAGGACACATTCAGAAACCGTATCTCACTCTAAACAGCATGGATGTTTTTTTTTCAAAGTTTGTACGTGTGTGGAAGCACCAAAGACACAAAATATCACCCCAAATCCCAGAAAAAGTGATTTTTTCACTTTAAAGGGTTAGGGTTTTTAAAGGGTAACTACCGTTTTCTTCAACCTGGACCCTATTTTCCTATGTTGTGTGAATGTAAGTGACTGGTTGGAACAACAATCTTTGACATTGGTCCAGTATTAAGTGAGAGAAACAAGCTACAATGTAAGTTAATAGGGCAATTGTCCAGCCTGTATTTATGTTCACTAAAGTGCTCGTTTTGCTGCTGACAGACTCAGATTATTATTTTAAGTGTCTGACATTATGGAAAGTATTTCTAAGGAGGTCGACCTTTCTGTTAAAGAGTAACACACGTCATTCAAAGTCGACAGAAACTAAATAAAACTATGAAAAGCCGTTTTGGGTCATCTTTCCTTTAGTTTTGGTTAAAATAACAACCCAGTCTCACGGCAGTTCGTGAAATGTTCACATAATTTAATCTATTGATTCGTGTACGCGTACACGTTTATCATGGCCCACTTGCCTGGTCCTCCGGTAACGTTAATGAGTTAGCAGGGTTAGCATGGCGGCGTTAGCCAGGACCAGTCAGGATCACTTTACTGGCTGTGTCTTAATTGTTTTTGCAAGTAACCAACTCGGGCACTCTAGCTATATAATTCAATGTGAGTACACAAAAGTTGAAATAACAATGCCCGTCCCTAGTAGCTGTGATAAATTAGCCTGAAGCTAATGCTTAGCTGTTCATTAGGAAATTAGCCAACTCTGTGTCCCTTTGGGCTATAAGCTGCCTCCATCTTTCAAATACATCTCCAATATTTACCCGGGGTTTGTTATGTCTCTTGTCACGCAACTGTTAGAAACATGCCAGGGTTTTTTTAGGTCGGGTAGATCTCTGTTGATCCCGTTTGTTTGTTTGCTGCTTTCATGGCTGTACTAATATTACAGCTGTAGCGCACTTGGTTTACGTTTTTACAGGTATATCTGGCAACCCGGCCTGGCTGTCAAACTGGGCAGTTGATAACAACACACAGGCCAGAACACAAATTCCATTACAAAACAGAAATTTAAAAAGGAGAAAATACTGGCATTAGCATTAGATAGTATTTCAACTTAGCATGTGTCCTTAATATCTGATGATGCGAAGAGGTCATTTTTGGATTTATTACCGTAAATATAATACATATTGGACCTTTAACGTCCTTGAACACTGAGTCTGAAATTTTCGTCTGAATTTTTTCGCATGTTCAAAAATAAATATGACCTCATTTGTATCAATCAAATTCACACACTGCCTCTAAAACTTTCAGATCTAGTTCTTTTCATTTTGAGGTGTTTCAACACTTAAGAGCCACCGTACAAGTGAAAGTCAAAACCAAAAATAGCATCTGACAGGTTGATCACTTTGTCTTGCAGCACAAAGCACATTATGACAAACAACAATAAACTTTTAATCGATTGGGACATTATCCGCAGCTAAGGAGGCGGAACTCTCCTTGCTCTTTGCGCAATCTCAGAATTGGATGGACCCAATATTTACACTCACCTAAAGGATTATTAGGAACACCCTACTAATACTGTGTTTGACCCCCTTTTGCCTTCAGAACTGCCTTAAAGTGGCCATATTATGCTCATTTTCAGGTTCATAATTGTATTTTGAGGTTGTACCAGAATAGGTTTACATGGTTTAATTTTCAAAAAACACCATATTTTTGTTATACTGCACATTGCTGCAGCTCCTCCTTTCACACGCTGTCAGGTTTCTGTTCTAATTTTTTCAATTCATTTCAATTTTATTTATAGTATCAAATCATAACAAGAGTTATCTCGAGACACTTTACAGATAGAGTAGGTCTAGACCACACTCTATAATTTATAAAGTCCCAACAACTCTAGTAATTCCCCCAAGAGCAAGCATTTAGTGTGACAGTGGCAAGGAAAAACTCCCTTTTAGGAAGAAACCTCGGCCAGACCCAGACTCTTGGTAGGCGGTGTCTGACGGTGCCGGTTGGGGATGTGATGAACGGTGGCAATAATAGTCACAATAAAGATAATGGAACAGTGACTAAGAAATGGTAGTCGTAGTAGTTAATGTCATAGCAGGACACTGCAGGGCGTTAGAGTATGTAGTGTGGCACAGCGGGGCACGGCTGGATGTAGCAGGTTCAGCAGGACACAGCAGGGCACTGTAGAGCATAGCAGGGTGTAGTGAAGCAAGACCACGGCAACAGCTGCAACCAAGATCTTTGTGCCATCCAGATCCAACGAAAAACGTTGGAAAAAGAAACATAAGGACTCATTTTAGCTACAGAGTGAGACCTCTTAACTTCTGTAACATCTCTGTTGTCAGTCGCACATGTGCAGTAGCTAGGTAAGGATTACATGAGCTAGCTCCAACTTCGGCCTGTACAAGGCAGGATTAGCCGGGAGACTACTTCTAAACTAGGGCGCACTTCCAACTTTGCGTGGAATATCTGCAGAACAGGGACATGTAAGTAGTTCTATACAATTTATTTTGTAGATTAGGGTGAATGTGTGTGTGTTGTAGCAGTGTTTTGCCATTGAGAACGAGTTAGCATGCTAACGCTAGCATGCTAACGCTAGCATGCTAACGGTTAGCCCCCTAGGCCCCTCGTGTCAGCTAGTGACGTAGAAAGCCGTGCAGATTTTGAACAGCTCACCCGGAGACTGAAGGGAGGACACATTCAGAAACCGTATCTCACTCAAATTAGCATGGATGGTTTTTTTTTCAAAGTTTGTATGCGTGTAGAAGTACCAGAGACACAAAATAACACCCCAAATCCCAGAAAAAGTGATTTTTTCATAATATGGGCACTTTAATTCTTCGTGGCATTGATTCAACAAGGTGCTGGAAGCATTCTTTAGAAATGTTGGCCCATATTGATAGGATAGCATCTTGCAGTTGATGGAGATTTTGTGGGATGCACATCCAAGGCACGAAGCTCCCGTTCCACCACATCCCAAATATGTTCTATTGGGGTGAGATCTAGTGACTGTGGGGGCCATTTTAGTACAGTGAACTCATTGTCATGTTCAAGAAACCAATTTGAAATGATCCGAGCTTTGTGATGTGGTGCCTTTAATAGTAATGCTGTGATGCTGTATGAAGAGGAATCCACCAACACTGTTCTTGATTATAAAAAGGTTTATTACAAGCAAAGATTCAGCATCAATTTTACAAACTCCTGCAGAGAGCATGGAGAACGACCAACCCGAATTCTTCCAAAAAGTCGTTCTGCCCTTTCTTTGTGAGCACACAGTATATAGTCTATGCATACATTAACATAAACGTAATATATGCAAGTATATTATTGGAACAGAGAACTGACCAATCAATTGTTTCTATCTGGCACAACTCCAAATAAGGGCTCTTCTGTCCAAGAGGGCCCTTAGGCTCGTGTTAACAATTTCCAGAGGTTACAGTGAAGGTGGAGTAAAGGTCATAGGAATCCCTTATACCAAATCTTAAGTTAAAGTTGTAACTCCAGACACCACAGTGACATGGTGCATTATCCTGCTGGAAGTAGCCATCAGAGGATGGGTACATGGTGGTCATAAAGGGATGGTCATGGTCAGAAACAATGCTCAGGTAGGCTGTGGCATTTAAACGATAAGGGGCCTAAAGTGTGCCAAGAAAACGTCCCCCACACCATTACACCACCACCACCAGCCTGCACAGTGGTAACAAGGCATGACGGATCCATGTTCTCATTCTGTTTATGCCAAATTCTGACTCTACCATCTGAATGTCTCAACAGAAATCGAGACTCCTCAGACCAGGCAACATTTTTACAGTCTTCAACTGTCCGATTTTGGTGAACTTGTGCAAATTGTAGCCTCATTTTCCTATTTTTAGTGGAGATGAGTGGTACCCGGTGGGGTCTTCTGCTGGTGTAGCCCATCCGCCTCAAGGTTGTTTGTGTTGTGGCTTCACAAATGTTTTGCTGCATACCTCGGTTGTAACGAGTGGTTATTTGAGTCAAAGTTGATCATCTATCAGCTGGAATCAGTCTGCCCATTCTCCTCTGACCTCTAGCATCAACAAGGCATTTTCGCCCCCAGGACTGCAGCATACTGGATGTTTTTTCCTTTTTCAGACCATTCTTTGTAAACCCTAGAAATGGTTGTGCGTGAAAGTCCCAGTAACTGAGCAGATTGTGAAATACTCAGACCAGCCCGTCTGGCACCAACAACCATGCCACGCTCAAAGTTGCTTAGATCACCTTTCTTTCCCATTCTGACATTCAGTTTGGAGTTCAGGAGATTGTCTAGACCTGGGTGACACCCCTAAATGCATTGAAGCAGCTGCTGTGTGATTGGTTAATTAGATAATTGCATTAACGAGAAATCTTACAGGTGTTCCTAATAATCCTTTAGGTGAGTGTATATACACTAGGGAAATGGGTTAGGTTTTCCTCGAGTTCTTCCTTCTTCACAGAGGGCATGTCGATCAGGCTTAGGACATCCTGAAAGTGTTCCTTCCACAAACAACACTGACAATATCTCCAACTTAAAGTGTGTGTGTGTGTGTGTGTGTGTGTGTGTGTGTGTGTGTGTGTTTTTAGTCTGTCAGGCTGTCTGATCTCGGAGGAGGGCTTTACTTCTTTGGCCTCAGCTCTGAGCTCCAACCCCTCCTATCTGAGTGACCTTGACCTGAGCTACAATCATCCAGGAGACTCAGGAGTGGAGCTGCTGTCAGCTGGACTTAAGGATCCAAACTGGAGACTGGACACTCTCAGGTATGGACTGATGGACAACACTGTTTCCCTGTCACTAACTTATTAATTCTGGTTCATGTTTAATGGAGGATCTGAGTAAAGGTGTATAAAGTTGATTCTGACTTCTTTTCTTCCTGCAGGACAGACCATGGTGGACTGCAGAGACTGAGACCTGGTGTGAGGAAATGTGAGTGTGTTTAAAGTTTAATTTATAAGAACTCCACTGCATGTTACACTAGCCACACTACACAAAGCTACAAAGAAGGAAAGGAAGGACCTTGTAATCACTGAAGTTGTGAAGATTGAAGAGGAGAGGTACAAAATCAAAGCAGTGAGCCAACAGCAGCAAGGGAGGTTGACAACATAGGAGGCCGTGATCAACATGGGCGGATATGTGGAGGATGCCCCAAGCAAGGCTTAGCTTCCTTATCAGGACCAGGTATGATACCCTTCCCAGTCCCCGGAACCTGCACTTCTGGTATGGCTCAGAGGAGACCTGGCCAACTCTGGGACTCCCAGAACCCCAGTTTACAGCACATACTTTCTGGCTGCAAGGCAGCACTGACTCAGGGCCGGTACGAATGGCGCCACGACCAGGTCCTGCGCAAGCTAGCCGAAATCCTTGAGACCCGCAGGCTGGAAGCAAACAGGGCCAGTCAAACAACATCACAGCAGCTGATCCAGTTTGTCAGCCATGGGGTGAGGCTCAGAACAGCAGCAAGAGTGTGGTCCCTCCTGTTACCCAGAGGCGAGTGTAATATGAGAGCCGACGTCGACCGCCAGTTAAAGTTTCCACTAGAGATCACCTCAACCTCCCTATGGCCAGATATCATGCACTGGTCCTCTACTAGGAAGGTCATTGGGAAGAGGGAATGAAGGCAGCCTTCGAGAGAAAGTAGGAAAAGTACACAGAGAGCTGGGAGCTGTGGGTGCACAAGCAGGGTGGAGGGCGTTCATTTATACAGTGGAAGTTGTGTGCAGAGACTACACTGAAACATCCCCCCAGCAGTTTCTGAAGTCTCTTGGGCTCACCGGCTCCATGTTAAGGAAGGCCATTAAAGACCTGGCCGAAGTGGCAGAACACATGGAGCTTCTGGCTTTGGCTCAGAAGAAAGGACAAGGGATGGGGAAAGCAAGGATCCTAGGGCTGGCCGCTGATCCACCAGCTTGGGTGTTTGGGATTAACGGAGCAAAACATCAGTGAAGGGTGGCTCCCAGCTGACGAACCCTGCAGCCAGCACAATGGCACAGTCGGAGGTGCGTCAGGCAGAAATGCATCAGGCAGAAATGCCCAGCAGGTGGACCCACCTGTGCACACACCTTGTTAACCTGGCTCACCAGTGACTACTGTGAATAGAGCAGTTGGCTTCCAGGCAGGAACGTCACTAGGATTGAAAGACAGGGTGAGCTTAGCCCCAAGGCTATGCAAAACTTTCCCTTCCAAAATCTTACTTACAAACTCTAAAGTTAGCTTTTAGATACATCAAAGCTGCATGGGGGAATTTACTTAGGCCAGACTGTGCTTCTGCTGAGTTCTTCTTTAGGCTAAGACTTAACCGCTATCTATCTGCCCGTGTAAATGTGTGGTAAAGTAATACCATACCTAATTCCTCTCTCTGTTAGATAAGTTGCAGGTCAAAATAAGACTATTTAATTACTAGGGGTGTAACGATACACGTATTCGTATTGAACTGTTCGGTACGAGGCTTTCGGTTAGGTGCGCATTACAAACCGAACGATTCGTTGGACTAATCCTATTTCATTTTTTAAAAAAGAGCTTAAATTATGTGAAATATAATCAGTGCCGCTGCACTCAACAAGGCAGCCCAAAAACATGCTGTCTGCCCTTCCCACTCCTCAAGAAAAACACACTACTACAGTCAGGCATGATACGCTGAACTAGCTTGTTGCAATATGGTTGACAAGGATTTAAAGTATGTCTGAATTTAACCTGATGGCGAGATGAATAAAATATGAATGAATAAAAGTTCTAGTATGTATGTATGTATACGTATGTATGTATGCTCATATATAGCCTAGTCTACATTTAGGCAACATCTACATACTTGTTTAATTTATTACAGCAAAGGAATGCAGAAAGTTAAGTTGGTCAGACTCAAGCATATATAATAAATATCATGAAATAATTTAGTTTAGGCTATGCCTTGGTGCCTCTCTCTTTTTCTCTCTCTCTCTCTCTCTCTCTCTCTCTCTCTCTCTCTCTCTCTCTCCTAAAATATCTTCCAGTATCCATTTGTCCAATGAATTGAAGGATATACTGTTACTAGCTAATTAATTAATAGTTAATAGCATTAACAGTGACACTATAATATTTAGGGACTGATATTGTTTTTAATACTATAGAGATAGTAGGCTATATTAATGGTAAAGAATAGAGAGCTTCGGATACCTTACTAGGCGAGCTATTTCTTGTATTTCACTCATTTACACTAACTAGACTATTGTTTTCTATAGCCAACTAAAATATTCCTTTATCTTTACCTCAAGTAAATGTAGCTGAAGTGAAGCAAGTAAAAGTCATTAACAACAACTTACAATTTCACTCTGTATCACTCACTGTGTGTTGCGACGAGACAAGATAAATCCTGCAGCTACTTGAAACACAGCGGTCTGCAGTGTTCTGAAAGCTGCCAGTTTAAACCAATGAGAAGAGACAAGACGGTGTGTCATCTTCATAGCCATTGACTCTTTGTACTTCTGTCTAACTTTCGACTTTCCGGCTTTTTTGTAGCTGGATATATTATTTGTTGTTTCTAATATAGAATTTGGATAACGTTAATGATAGTGAGATACTTGCTACAGTTGCATTTTGAGTGATAAATCGGCGAAACAACATTTTATTTCTCTGATTTACTGCTTTGTTTTAATGCTGCCTGGCGCTCTCTCTCTTCAGTAACTCTGTACCTCGCTCGTCCACATACCGTTACCGTGCAAGCGGCCGCTCGTAAGCCTCTCTCTAAAACACTGCCATTTCGACCAGTTGACAGTTCGTGAAATAAAAATAAAACATACTGCAGTGCACGACGACACCAACAGATGAATGGTGAAGGAAGATTGATTCCACGTAGTCAGTGATACAGAGTGCACTGTAAAAAAAAAAAATCTAATTATTATTTTTATTATTATTATTTGGGGGGGCTTAGGAACATTTTGGGGTAGCTTCAGCCCCCCTAAAATAGGCCTAACGACGTCCCGAGAAATACTACCCCTCCCAGGAGGATTTGCTTCAACATCAGCACAGCCCACAGTCTGAGCATCACAACAAAACACCCAGCAGGGAACCCACAAGATGAACATCAAAGAAGCCAATTCGAAAACCCAAACTCAAGTAGCCTAAACCCATTGACAAGGAGGCATGGGGAAGCTTTCGACCAAAGCCAAACCTACAGTTTCTTAACTGAAGTTTGATGATTTATTTCTCCAGAGTTTCAGTCCAGATCTGTTTTCTGTCTGCTGCTGGAAATATGTTAGAATTCAATCAATTAATTTAAAATTCACAAACACAACGAACTGATCACAGTGATTAAACTGAACTAATTAGTGATAGACCGATTAATCGCTCGGCCAGTATGCCATTATGAGATTTGAGATAATCAGCAATGGTTGAGCCCGGTGCTCACGATTTGTAAAACGAATGACTTAAGTCTGGATAATTTTATCATCAGAGGCAGCATTTTATTTTCCTGTTTGTTCTTTTCATAATATTCTTATTTGTAAACAATGCAAACTATTTCATTGATCTTTAATAATGATTATTGAGATATGATAGTTTACATAGGGTTAATTAAAGGCACCCTATAAGTATCCACAGCCATGCTCAGTGGTTGTGCATACTTTCAGTGTGATAGAGAGATTACATTAGATTATATACTTTATTTGTCATTGTACACAGATACGAGACATTGTCTGGAACAATCCTTAGATGCCCACAGCTAAAAAAGACTAAAATACATAAAATAAGTTAAATAAATAGATAGTTACACATGATATGCAAATTGCACTTGTACCCATAAAAATAGTTTGCAGTGACTAATGTGTTAACACTAGCACACAAGTTAGGGTGGTGGGGGGCAGAGGAGGTGGAGTGTGTTCATCAGTGCAACTGCATGTGGATAAAAAACTGTTCCTTAGCCTACTGGTGCAGGCATAGAGCAGGCTAAGGAACAGTTAAGACAGATACGTTGTTAATAAATCAACAGATGATAACCTGCAGCTGTATTGTTCTTGTTCTCTCCATCAGATGTCTGTGAACTGGATCTGGACACAGACACAGTGAACAGATACCTCAAACTGTCTGACAACAACAGGAAGGTGACACATGTGGAGGAGGATCAGCCATATCCTGATCATCCAGACAGATTTGACTACTGGTATCAGCTGCTGTGTAGAAATGGTCTGACTGGATGCTGTTACTGGGAGGTCGAGAGGAGAGGAGCAGTTCATATATCAGTGAGCTACAGAGGAATCAGCAGGAGAGGAGACAGTAAAGACTGTGTGTTTGGATTGAATGATCAGTCCTGGAGTCTGTTCTGCTCTGATGATAATGGTTACTCTGTCTGGCACAATAACAGAGTAACAGTCCTCACTTCCTCCTCTGTCTTTAACAGAGTAGCAGTGTATGTGGACTGTCCTGCCGGCTCTCTGTCCTTCTACACAGTCTCCTCTGACTCACTGATCCACCTCCACACCTTCAACACCACATTCACTCAACCTCTTTATCCTGGGTTTGGGGTCGGTCCTGGTTCCTCAGTGTCTCTGTGTTCTGTGCAGGTCTGAGATACACTGTATAAAGCTAGCTGAGTGAATGTTCTTTGATAACTGATTTGTTTTGTAATTAACTTTTATATTCAAGTAAAACAACTGAGGCTTTGAGCCAAAGACTAAAATATTAAAGTCTGAAACTGAGCTCTACTGTCTTGAAACATTTGTTTTTGAAAGAAACACATGAATGTCAAACATCACCTGAGAAAGGGGAACCTGAGTATTAATTTGACATGCAGCACTGTGTCAACATTTTCTAGTCAAATCTGAAATAAAAATGTGTTAATATGTATTGTAAAAGTGTATGAGGCATTTTGATATAAGTTGGTGATGACCAATGTTATGGCAGCAGTTTTGGGGTTAATGCCAGTTATACACAGTCAACATACACATTAATGCAGCTGTAATATTAATCCAGAAACATCAGATATAATGTAATAAAGTTTTGAACGTAGGACTTTTACTTGTCGGAGTATTATTATGTATGAGGTCTTTTACTGCAGTAAAGGAACTAAATACTTATTGTATGTTGTTGAAAACCCTCTTTAGGGAAATATAAAGACTTTGAAAGACACCATAACTTCCTCTTTTAATATATTTCATCATGAATTTATTTCATATGTCAAAGCTCTTAAAGTTAAAAAAAAAAAGTAATGCTGTAAAACTCGTAATTATTGAAGTATATATACAAAAAACCCAAGCTTTATTTTTCATGTACTTGTTTCATGTTTTGTTTTTGTTTTTCCCTCTTTCTAATTTTTTGTTTTTATAAATTTGCTCTACTTGTAAGCACTTGGGGCCTCATGTATGAAAGACTGCGCAGCTTTCATACCAGAAGATGGCGTACGGCCAAAACTTGAAAAGTACCTACGCACAGAAATATTCACAGGTATAAACAGGTCGTACGCCAGGTCCTGCACACCTTTCCTTTATACATGACATGAGCGCACGTGAACGAGCCACCGACCCCGCCTTGCCTCCTCCCATAAATTAATATGGAATATGGATATGTCCCCGACGTCATTCTTTGTCCAATCACAACGGGTAATACCTCTGCAGACGGAAAAAAAACTTCACCGACTGTGAGGTTGAGGTGCTGATCACGGGGGTGAAGGCGGGAAAAGAAAAATTCTGTTTGTAGTTTTGTCATCTTGGATAAGCAATAAAAGAAAATGCCCAGAGTGGCAAATGGTGACCAGGCGGTGAATGCACCGAACCATAGCAGAAATAAAAAAAAATTTTGAACTGGAAATCAAGAGAATAGTGGCAGCGCCACACCAGTTACCAAACAACATGCATCTCAGTGTCAGTCCAAATTACGCACAATAAGCAGTTTAAACTCACTGATGTAATACCATTTATTTTCTAAGTGTTAGTACGCTCAGTGAAACTGAGTCCAGCGTGAGGGAGACTGGACTCAGAAGAGGAGAGGTTAGTGAGGCCAGCGTCTCCACGGCAGGATCCGTTGCGCCACGCATGGATGAAATAATGAAATAGTAAATGGGACTACAGTAACAAAAAAATGTGCAGAATTAAGACAGTCAAGACGGCCCAGTGTTTGGTGGACTGGGTACACCTTGGTCACTTAATAGCCTACAAATCATCTACGGGATCAATTATGCATCACGAGTTTACCCACCCGACACAGCGTTTGTTCCTGGGGAGATGGATCCATGCGTCCCACCTCCTGTGCGCCATGGATGTCTGAGCCTCAGCAACTACAGAATCACAGGCACTATTGCATTTTCCATGCCGATCTTTTTGTTGCACAGTGAGAAGATATTTTATCTATGAGAAATACAGAGGATGACTGAAAGTATTTTCTAAGTGGATTTTTCATTCATTTCCCGTCCTCATGTTTAAGTATTAAGAGGTTAAGTAGCCTGCAAATTAAACAGTTGTGTGAAAGATGTGAAACATTATCCACATATTTATGAAGTATTTGTGGATAAAATTATGTTTTTTCATAGACAACGTCACAGACGTATGCCAGTAAGTGAAGTGGAAACTTTATTTTGTAATGTTTGGTGATTTTCAGCACTTTTCAGTTAGAATTCACCACGTTACAGAGAAAGAAAAGACTTTGCGGACGGCCTGCACATTCTCACGTCAAGTTAATTTTTTATACATCACAAAGTGTCCGTGAAAACTAGCGTACGCAAGCTTTTTGTGCGTACGCAACGTTTATACATGAGGCCTCTGATCCTTCATAATATTGAAAAGAAGTATGAGCCATATTGTCTGTATATGAATTTTGTTTTGTTGTTTTAGCATAAGCTTTGTGATACTCTACAGCTGAAGCACACTCTTTATTTCCCATTTTTTATATAGTACCACCCCATCTCCAGAGCGTGTGTGTGTGTGTGTGCGTGAGTGTGTGGGTGGGGGTGTGTGTGTGGGGGTGGGTGGTCTGACAGATGGACAGACAACAGCAGCTCTCCCACTGTTTCTCTGTCACTAACTGATGAACTCTGGTTCATGTTTAATGGAGGATCTGAGTGAAGGTGTATGAAGTTGATTCTGACTTTGTTTCTTCCTGCAGGACGGACCATGGTGGACAACAGAGACTGAGCCCTGGTCTGAGGAAGTGTGAGTGTGTTTAAAGTTTGATTCATGAGATCTCTAGATTTGTACATTTTCTTAACTGAAGTACGATGATTCATTTCTCCAGAGTTTCTTTCAGTGTGGCTGGAAAGATGTTAGAATTCAGCTCCCCCATGCTTTTATTTTGAAACATTTACTTTTACTTCATGTCATCTTACTTGATTTATTTCTTCAAAAGAAAAGACGAAAAATATGAACTTAAAAAAACAAAATGTGTTTTGAATTTGGTTTTCTCATTTTTCGTTTGGGAAAAAAAAAAAAAAAAACAGACCACCTGATTTCGTTGTTTTAACTCAAAAATCAAAATATCCATGTGACTTCCGTTGCTGGTTTCAAATGATAAAACAAATTGAACACAGACCTTTTTTCATTCTTCAATCCAAAAGGAATTGCCAAAAACAATTGTTTTTTGTTTCTGACACTAGAAACAGTTTTTTCCTTTTTTTGTTTTGAAACAAAAAACTAAAATACGTGTTTCATTCTTTAATTACAAATGAATTACAGATTATCAAATGATACCCGGACTGTTGTTGCGGTCAGTGTATCTTTTGGTCTTTTGATTTTCATTTCATAAATGGTTATTAAAAAACAAAAAATTAATGGTTGTTTGATTTTCGTTTCAAAAAAAGTTAAATTGAAAACAAGGCGTTTTTTCCTTTACATGGTCAAAAGGGGATGAGAAATATTTAAAATTATACTTTGATTTTCATTTTCTATTTCATATAACAAAAAATAAAATTACTCGAAAATAGAAACGAAAAAAGGCCATATTCGGAGACCGGATGTTATCATTTCCATGGCAACAGTGCCAGTGTACCAGTGTTGCTTTCAGCATAGGCTAAAATTACTTTGGAACATAGGTGCTGACTGATTCTGGTCCGTGTGCGAAGCTAGTGTGACCTGCGGAGGATCAGTCGCTCAGGAAGTTTGGCTACAAGTTTCCCTCAACTGCAGAATCAGACGCTGAGAAGGGGAAGCTAACTTCAGCGTGATGTCAGATGAGATACAGTCTATGGTCACATCAAGTTTGAGCCATTTTCAGCGCAAAATCTCCTCACATTTCTTGCATAAGCTCCTCTTGCACCCCCACTTCCCTGTGAGATGTCTGCACATGACAGGCTGTTTTTTCGGCATGTCTAAAATCACATCAGAGTAGGAATCCATCAGACTGTGCTGAAAGTTACACTGGTACACTGGTGCAGTTGCCTTGGAAATGACAACATCCGGTCTCAGAATATAAAAAAAAATAGGCCTTTTTTCATTTCTGTTTTCTAGTGATTTTATTTTTTGTTATATGAAATAGAAAATGAAAATCAAAGCATATTTTAAATTTCTCTCATCCCCTTTTTGACCATGAAAAGGAAAAAACGCCTTGTATTTCAATTTTCAAATTTTGTATTTTAAAAGGAAAATCAAACAACCATTCGTTTTTTGTTTTTTAATACCTGTTTATGAAAGGAAAATTGAATGACCGAAAGATATGCTGACCATACGCTTACATGATTTTGCACTTTTAATGACATCGTGAGGGCAGTTGTGAAGTCTATGTGTTATTCCCCTGCATGTCATTCTGTTATGTTTGGTCTTTTGTTTCTCTGTAAGCATGCTGGGTCCATAACATATGGTGTTTGTGACAAGGACATTTCCCCATGTGGACAATAAAGTTTAAAGTCTTGTGCTGTTGGGAAGTCACTTCTGTTAATGCTGCAAAATTGAAATGAAATTGCTGAGTTTACTTCTGCTTTAATCATGTGTTAATCATGTGTTTGTGGGCGAGCTCCAGATAAAAAAACTCCATTTTGATCACAGAAGAAAAGATGAGCAGCAGAGATACGTCTGTAAACTGTGAGTATTGCGTCTTATCATTTCTGTTCTTTAACAATGTGTGAATAACAATAATTTAGTTGTAGGACTGTACCAGGACAAGGTGTTCTGCTTCGTCCATCTGAGTGTTCAGGAGTTTCTGGCTGCTCTTCATGTCCATATGACATTCATCAACTCTGGATTCAACCTGCTGACAGAAGAACAAACAACCTCTCGGTGGTCTGAAGTGTTCAGAGACAAAACAGGTTTCTACCAGAATGCTGTGGACAAGGCCTTACAGAGTCCAAATGGACACCTAGACTTGTTCCTCTGCTTCCTCCTGGGTCTTTCACTGCAGACCAATCAGACCCTCTTACGAGGTCTGCTGACACAGACGGGACGTAGATCAAAGACCAATCAGAAAACAGTTGAGTACATCAAAAAGAAGATCAGTGAGAATCTGTCTGCAGAGAGAAGCATCAATCTGTTCCACTGTCTGAATGAACTGAATGATCGTTCTCTAGTGGAGGAGATCCAACAGTCCCTGAGTTCAGGAAGTCTCTCTGCAGATAAACTGTCTCCTGCTCAGTGGTCAGCTCTGGTCTTCATCTTACTGTCATCAGAAAAAGATCTGGACGTGTTTGACCTGAAGAAATACTCTGCTTCAGAGGAGGCTCTTCTGAGGCTGCTGCCAGTGGTCAAAGCCTCCAACAAAGCTCTGTACATGCACACACAACTCTCCAGATTAAATGTAGTTTTTCTTTATTCAGAAAAAATGACAAATGTTTCTGTAATTGTTTTCTCATATTTTGCTTTTTTTTTTCAGGCTGAGTGGCTGTAACCTGTCAGAGAGAAGCTGTGAAGCTCTATCCTCAGTTCTCAACTCCCAGTCATCTAGTCTGAGAGCTGGACCTGAGTAACAACGAGCTGCAGGATTCAGGAGTGAAGCTGGTGTCGGCTGGACTGAACAGTCCAAACTGTACACTGGAAACTCTCAGGTTAGTGTACTGCTGTTTTTTGGTAACGATATTGTACTGAAAGGGTTAGCTGACTCAGCAGCTTGTCAACAGTATATCTTGTTCACGGCACATACATTTGACATGAATACACCATTTTGGTCAATGACACAATATTGATTATATTGAATCTGTACTGCACTTGAAATTATATCCAGTTCATATGTATATGAGGGTTATCCCAGCTATGTTGAATTGACTATGCAGAAATTATGGTTGTTTTCGAACACAGTTTTCGAATATTTGGCCAAGATTTTATGCATCTATTTCTCTTGGGACCTGCAAATTCAATATTTCAATCTAAAGTGTGTGTGTGTGTGTGTGTGTGTGTGTGTTAGTATGTTAGGCTCTCTGGTCTCAGAGAAAGGCTGTACTTCTCTGGCCTCAGCTCTGACCTCAACCCTTAAAAAAGGGCTGTTTTAGGGTTAAGACTTGGTTTTAGGGTTAGAATTAGGTTATGTTAAGGGTTAAGGTTAGGCATTTAGTTGTGATGGTAAGGGGCTAGGGAATGCATTATTAATGACGGGTCCCCAGAAAGAGTGCCACAAACCTGTGTGATTTCAGTCTGTCAGGCTGTCTGGTCTCAGAGGAAGGCTGTACTTCTCTGGCCTCAGCACTGAGCTCCAACCCCTTCCATCTGAGAGTGCTAGACCTGAGCTACAATCATCCAGGAGACTCAGGAGTGAAGCTGCTGTCAGCTGGACTTAAGGATCCAAACTGGAGACTGGACACTCTCAGGTATGGACAACACTGTTTCTCTGTCACTAACTGATGAACTCTGGCTGGTTCGTGTTTAATGGAGGATTTGAGCAAGGCCGCCTAATATACGGTCGTTCCGGGGCTTAAGCCCAGGGGCTATGAAGACGAGGAGCCTATCATGAGCCAATAAAAAAAAAAAAATCATAGATTTGTAATTTGGCGAATTTTCTGTCCATCGCTTAAGCCAGTGATAGCAAGGAACAAGAATGGGCTCAGCCAACCCAAACAAGAGTTAAGAAAATGTGTTCAGCCAATAATAAAAATGGCGCAAAAAATATGAATGCTGTTTCTAACGGCCTAAAATCCGCCTCCAAATTGCATGCTGCCCACTGCCCCGTCTCTCATTGTGTTCAGGCACCAACACACACAGCTCTGACAGACCCATCTGTAACTCTGTGTCCTTTGTCTCTAAAAATAGAGACGAGCAGTTAAAGTTCTTTAGTCTGTGTAGCAGCTATTGTTGATGATAATGGAGGTGCTCTGCTGTGCACGCTGTGGGAGAGTTGATGCGTGCTTCATGTATTTGGGCCATAGTTTCAGATTTCTACCTCCTTTATAAAGGGCAGCATGCAGCCGCTTCCCTAAACTCTCTCTCATTCAGAAACCCAAACATAGCTTTGTGTCTGTCAGACGGTCTGGATACTGCCATACAGCAAACGAATAATGTAATGCATAGCAGACGGTAGAGCAGGTGGATCTTTTCATAAAATATTGTGACTGTATCAAGGTACGACTTTATTCTCCTAATATTACAATGTTTTTTTTTATTTTTTTTACACAATTTTTTTTAAAACCATGAAAAAAACAATCAGGATTTAACAACAAAAAACGAAATAAAAATATAAAAGGATAAGTTCAAGAAGGAGCAGGTGGAAGCAAATAGCTTATTTGGTCCTGCCCCTTATTTCACAAAATCATATTATAAAGTAAATAGATATGCAAATACAGCATACAATCTTTCAATCTTACAATAACTAACAATATAACAATACCTTTTTTTTTTAAATTTACAATTCCGTTTCTGTGTTTTGGTCTATTTTCTGTATTGGTCAAGTAATTATTTCTTTAATCTATTTTTGAACTGAATATCATGGCTCGGTTTTGTCATTGTTCAGTCCATTCCATAAGGTCACCCCCCAAACTGAAATGCACATACTTTTAAAGTAGTTCGCACAAGAGGTTGCTTAAACATACAATGTCCTTAGGTGAAATCCCCCATCTCTTTCATTAAACATTGCACGTATGTTACAAGGTAAATTATTTTCTTTAACTTTAAACATAAATTGCGCAGTTTTGAATGTAACCATGTCCATACATTTCAGTAAATGTGAATTTAAAAAAAAGATGATTGGTATGATCACAATACCCGGTGTGATTTATTATCCTAATTGCTCGTTTTTGCAAAGCACAAATCTTTTGTAAGTTGCTTTTGTAGGTATTTCCCCAAACTACCATGTATGTATGTATGTATGTGAAAGTATTCGGCCCCCTTGAACTTTTCGACCTTTTGCCACATTTCAGGCTTCAAACATAAAGATATAAAAATGTAATTTTTTGTGAAGAATCAACAACAAGTGGGATACAATCATGAAGTGGAACGAAATTTATTGGATATTTCAAACTTTTTTAACAAAACTGAAATTGGGCGTGCAAAAAATTCAGCCCCCTTAAGTTAATACTTTGTAGCGCCACCTTTTGCTGCGATTACAGCTGTAAGTCGCTTGGGGTATGTCTATCAGTTTTGCACATCGAGAGACTGAAATTTTTGCCCATTCCTCCTTGCAAAACAGCTCGAGCTCAGTGAGGTTGGATGGAGAGCGTTTGTGAACAGCAGTTTTCAGTTCTTTCCACAGATTCTCGATTGGATTCAGGTCTGGACTTTGACTTGGCCATTCTAACACCTGGATATGTTTATTTGTGAACCATTCCATTGTAGATTTTGCTTTGTTTTGGATCATTGTCTTGTTGGAAGAGAAATCTTTTGCAGACTCCATCAGGTTTTCTTCCAGAATGGTCCTGTATTTGGCTCCATCCATCTTCCCATCAATTTTAACCATCTGCCCTGTCCCTGCTGAAGAAAAGCAGGCCCAAACCATGATGCTGCCACCACCATGTTTGACAGTGGGGATGGTGTGTTCAGGGTGATGAGCTGTGTTGCTTTTACGCCAAACATAACGTTTTGCATTGTTGCCAAAAAGTTTGATTTTGGTTTCATCTGACCTCATCTCATCTCACCTTCTTCCACATGTTTGGTGTGTCTCCCAGGTGGCTTGTGGCAAACTTTAAACAACATTTTTTATGGATATCTTTAAGAAATGGCTTTCTTCTTGCCACTCTTCCATAAAGGCCAGATTTGTGCAGTATACGACTGATTGTTGTCCTATGGACAGAGTCTCCCACCTCAGCTGTAGATCTCTGCAGTTCATCCAGAGTGATCATGGGCCTCTTGGCTGCATCTCTGATCAGTCTTCTCCTTGTATGAGCTGAAAGTTTAGAGGGACGGCCGGGTCTTCGTAGATTTGCAGTGGTCTGATACTCCTTCCATTTCAATATTATCGCTTGCACAGTGCTCCTTGGGATGTTTAAAGCTTGGGAAATCTTTTTGTATCCAAATCCGGCTTTAAACTTCTCCACAACAGTATCTCGGACCTGCCTGGTGTGTTCCTTGTTCTTCATGATGCTCTCTGCGCTTTAAACGGACCTCTGAGACTATCACAGAGCAGGTGCATTTATACGGAGACTTGATTACACACAGGTGGATTCTATTTATCATCATTAGTCATTTAGGTCAACATTGGATCATTCAGAGATCCTCACTGAACTTCTGGAGAGTGTTTGCTGCACTGAAAGTAAAGGGGCTGAATAATTTTGCCCAATTTTTCAGTTTTTTATTTGTTAAAGTTTGAAATATCCAGTATATTTCGTTCCACTTCATGATTGTGTCCCACTTGTTGTTGATTCTTCACAAAAAATTACATTTTTATATCTTTATGTTTTAAAGCCTGAAATGTGGCAAAAGGTCAAAGTTCAAGGGGGCCGAATACTTTCGCAAGGCACTGTATGTATGTATGTATGTATGTATGTATTAATGTGCAGTACAGAGTATGTAAAGTATTTTGGTTCAAAATGTATCTAGTTTTGCTCAATATACCAATACTCCTGGCCATCTTCATGCACAGATAATTAATGTGTGGCTTCCAGCAGAGTTGATGGTCAAGTACACCCAGAAATCTATTTTCATAGATTCTTTCAATTGTTTCATTATCAATTACTATTTTGACATCTGAATTTATAGTGTGATTTCCAAATATCATGCATTTAGTTTTAGTCAAGTTTAAAGATAACTCATTTGAGTCAAACCAGAGTTTTAGTTTATTCATTTCATTAGTGACCATTTCAAGCGTCTGCTGCAAGTTATCCCCACAACCAAAAATATTTGTCATCTGCAACAACAGTAAATAAGTCATTTAAGTGAAGGATAAACAATTTTGGGCCTAAAACTGACCCTGTGGAATGCCACAGGAAATGCTACGACTCACTGACCGGTAATTATATTTGAACAAACTGACTCCTGTTTACAATATAGTATTTATCCAGTTAAAGGCCACACCTCTTATTCCATACCTTTCCAAATAAATTTAACAGGATTTTGTGATCTACAGTATCGCAAGCTTTTTTTTCAGATCAATGAAAATCTCCACTGCATATTTTTTTATTTTCAATACAATTTGTTACTCTTTCAACTAACTCAATAAGTGCCATAGATGTTGACCTACCACATCTGAATCCATACTGACTGTCATTAGTAAATTGTTTCTGTCAATGAAGTTATCTAGCCTTTTGACAAATAGTTTTTCAAGTATTTTTGAAAATTGAGGAAGCAGAGATATTGGTCTATAGTTATTGAAAATATGTGTCACCAGATTTATACAATGGGATGACTTTAGCTACTTTCATCTTATCAGGAAATACTCCTGTTTTAAATGATAGATTATATATAGTGGGTCAACTATCCCGTCTATTACTTTTTTTTTACTAGAGACATGTCAATGTCATCACAATCTTTGGAAGTTTTATTACAATTATTTACTATCTCTTTAATTTCATTGCCTTCTACAGTTCCCAAAAACAATGAATATGGGTTATTTTCCACATGGTCCATCAAAGAGAAATTCATCCCTGTATAATGTATGTCTTTGGCCAGATTAGGACCCACATTAACAAAGTGTTTGTTGAATCTGTCAACCACTTCATTCATATTTGTCCACATCTTCTCATTATCATTGAAGTTTTCTGGATAGTTAAATTTATTAAGTCCTTTTTTGAAATAAGGGTGTTTATTGTATTCCATGTTCCTTTAACATTATCTTTTGTTGTTTTCTAGTAATTTATTATAATAATCCTTCTTACATACCCTCATTATGGTAGTTAATTTGTTTTTATATTTTAACTCTGATTCTTTTGTTCTATATTTTATGAAATTCCTATAAAGGGTATTTTTTTTTTTTTTTTAACAGGCATTTTGAATTCCTTTTAGACATCCAGGGTGTTTCTGAATATTTCCTTTTATTACAATATTGTTTTATCGGACAGTTTTTATTATATAAAGTTGTAAATATGTAAGAAAAGTTCATATGCATTGTTAAGGTCAGCTTCCTTCTTTACTTCCTTCCAATTATACTTTTATTAATTCACTTTGAAATGCAGAAATAGTTTTTTCTGTTCCTATTCTCTGGAATTTGATGTCACAAAGATTGGTAGGTGGTCACTTATAACATTAATTAATATTCCACTTAAAGAGTTGATTTCCATATTGTTTGTGAAAATATTATCTATCAGAGTGACACCATTACATGTTTTTCTGGTAGGTTTTGTGATTGTTGGAAAAAGACTCAAACTATAGTGTTTCAATAATCTCCGTCGATTTGTGTTTGTTGTAATTTAGTAGGTCAATGTTGAAATCCTCACATATATAGTTGACTTTATGCTTTACTTTATTAAATATTTTTTCCATTATTTCTGTGAATATTTTAACATTGGATCCTGATTTCCTATATACACAACTTACTACGACATTCTTCATTTTTTCCATACATAATTCAATTGAGATACACTCCATGATATCCTCAATGACTGTCTGTCATGTTTTCGACCACCTTGTAAATTAGCCCTTTGTCACCAAAAACGCCACCCCTCCTCCACAACTGTTTAATCTATTCACATAGTTAAATTCACATCCCTGCCCCTATCGGCATTAACCCATGTTTCTGATATGGCTATAATAGTAAAGGGTTTCTTGAATTGTTGTAAATATTCTTTTATACTCTGAAAATTTGCATACAAACTTCTGCTGTTAAAGTGAAAGATATACCAGAGGCATGTTTATTATTATTATTATTATTATTATTATTGAACTGTTGCACTGTGTATAGCTACAGTTATTTATTTTAACATAAAAGTTATTTTCAGGATCAATATTCTGATCAAAATCAGGCATGCTTTGATCAGTGTCAGAAAATGTAGTAAAATGACAACTAGTCATATTAGGAGGAGGAGGATGAGGAAATTTGACCTAGGTACTTCCAAACTTGTCGAGCTGCTCAATGCTCCTGATACGCAACACTTTAGCCTGCTCTGGTGAGCCATTCATTTTAATAAACACCTTGCAGTTGGAGGTCCCAGTAGCTTGAATCGTCCCCTGCCTCTTTAAGAACCTTGCCTTTCCTGCAATATCTACATTTGTTTTAGTTATATGCTCATTGATGTAAATATTTGTGCCCTTCAATTTGCAGCCCTGCCTGAGCAGGTCAATTTTTTGTTTTCTGTTTGGGAAGCGTAAAATGACAACATGATCTTTTTCGTTCCTTGTTGGAATGATGTGGCATGCCTCAATATTGTCTGTTTATGGAGATATTTTTGTCATGAACGAAGGCTGTTACCTGAGCCTCAGTTGTATCATCACGGTCAGCGCTCTCGACTCACATCCCCGTTCAGAGCATGAGCATGGGCTACCTGGTGGTAGCCTGGCTCTCCCTGATCCAGGGCCTGGTGTCGGATGGATGCTCCTGGATCACAGGCCTGGTGGAGGATGGCGGTACCTGGTTACCGGACCGAATGTTCCCAAGCCTTTAGTCTGCCGCTAACGACCACAGTCCGGTCTTCAGTAGCCAGCTAACCAGATTGGCTATTCACTAGCTCCGCGGCTAACTGCTCTGTGCAACCGAAGCTGAGGATTGAAAACAGCCCCCAGCCGTTTCCGCTGTCGCTCGTCCTCCTCTTCTGGAGGATGAAGTTACTCCTCGTACTTTGCCATCGTTCCTTGAATCTGCCGCTGATGACCACAGTTCAGTCAACGGACTGCCAGTTGGATCAGGCAGCCGCTAGCTTCACAGTTAGCTGCTAGCTCCGCGGCTAACCGCTCTTTGCTTAATGTCTTCACAGCAGAGTAGTTTCACGTTCAAAAAGTTCAATAAGTCTGTGATTAGAGATTTCACACCAAATGGCAGATGGAATCGAGCTGTACCGTCCGTAATGTCCACGGAGAATCTCGCAGTGTGGGTGTCAGAACTTCTGCAGCAGTTCTCCTCTCCTTCTGATATTTTCAACATGAGCAGAAATCTTGCTGAAACACACAATTACCGTCCAGGGGTTTATAAATTAATTAAAATGACTTAATGTATCACAGAGGTGAATAAGTGCCATATGCACATTGAAAGAGGAGGGAGAGATGTGTATTGACTGAGCAGAGATAACATTAAATGAGAAGTTGATCTACAGGCAGATAAATATTTGAGAGCCTTAATGCATTATATCTATCTTTTTATATTTTGAAATGTCACCTAAATTTCCTTTTACATGAATAATATTTTATTTAAATTGTTGTAAATTCCTTATTTGTATTAAGTACTGGTTATTAGTTATTGATTAGACTGACTTTTGTGTTTATGGTCAAGTAGGCTTAAGTGATTTGGTCATCTCATAGAGGGACATGTCACTATTATATCTCCCGAATAAAACTAATACATATTGTTCTGTACAGACGAACGTGGATATTACGTATTTTTGTTATTTATAGTGAGTTTGGGGGCGGAACCTAAGGCATAACGGCAGGCTAAGGCGGGCCTAGTTACCTAGTGAAGGTGTATGAAGTTGATTCTGACTTTGTTTCTTCCTGCAGGATGGATCATGGTGGACCACAGAGACTGAGACCAGGTGTGAGGAAGTGTGAGTGTGTTTAAAGTTTGAAAGCCAGCTAGAGTTTTTTTTTTTTTTTTTTTTTTAAAAACGTATGGCCCTAGTCAATGAAAACCAGCTTAAAGCCAGTTGGTGGACCCACAACCCTCTGATATTCATTCACATCATTACATAGCATATTACAATAACTTTTTCCAAACATGTAGTACAGCTGCAGGAAAAAAACAGCTCTGGTCACGCTGGGTCTCATTTTGATGCTCCAAAATCAAATCAAGGCCAGAGTAGACGTGTCAAAGCAGTTTGAGGCGCGTCAAAATGCTTTTGCTGCATGTTCGGCCATTTAAAACAATAGGTGTACTTCAAAACGCGAGCGTCGGAAGCTTTCAGTGCGTTTGGGCCTTTAGGGTTCAGAGCTGCTTTGTTCTGCAGTGGAAGATGATGTGACAGTTTTATTAGTGAGACTTTATTCCACACGAGGAAATATAGCAGAATATTACTGTCATGCTGAATCTCATGTTCAGTAACTGTTTATGTTATAACTGGAATGTTGAAGCTAAAGTTTGTTAAAAATCATTCACAGCTGAATATGAAATTAAAGTTTAAATGATTTTCAGTAAGTAATTTCTATTGTCAGTAAAGTTCTTAATAAATCAACAGATGATAACCTGCAGCTGTATTGTGTCTTGTCAACCCGTTCTCATCCCGAACTCGTAAAATAAGGACGTTTGGACAGTGGCTGTCAGCGTCTGATGTGACGAAAAAGGCGTCTTTCAGCGTATTTGTGTAACGCACTGAGGAGAGCAGCAGTTAGATAGGATTTAGCGAGTAGTATGTAAGGGCAAATTTCCACGCAAGGAGGTTGGTTGGGGTGGTGGATGGGTCAAACAAACACAGGACTTTCACCCAGGAGAGCGGGGTTCGCATCCCGCTTGTCATGCTTGCTATTTCGCTTTTTATTTTCCTCCCGCGTGTCACAGAACCGTACGCCCACCCACGACCCTTTCCTAAACATAACCATCCCGTTCTTCCCGCGTGTCACGGAATCGTAAGCCCACCCACGACCTTTTCCTTAACATAACTGCGTCAAAAGGGACGGCAATAGTCCCGACCAAGCGCGTTTACTTATAGCGCTAAAGGGACGGCAATAGTCCCGACCAAGCGCGTTTACTTATAGCGCTAAAGGAGACTTTTAGCGTCAATAAGAACGACAAAGGCACCTGACCAAGCGTCCGTATTTTACGAGATGTGTGAGAACCTGTTGGTCTTGTTCTCTCCATCAGATGTCTGTGAACTGGAACTGGACACAAACACAGTCAACCGAAAACTCAAACTGTCTGACAACAGGAAGGTGACATTTGTGAGAGAGGATCAGTCATATCCTGATCATCCAGACAGATTTTATGCCTGTCCTCAGCTACTGTGTAGAAATGGTCTGACTGGACGCTGTTACTGGGAGGTTGAGAGGAGAGGAAGGGTTCATATATCAGTGAGTTACAGAAGAATCAGGAGGAGAGGAGACAGTTATGACTGTGTTTGGAGGGAATGATCAGTCCTGGAGTCTGATCTGCTATGATCGTGGTTACTCTGTCTGGCACAATAACAGAGTAACAGTCCTCACTTCCTCCTCTGTCTCTAACAGAGTAGCAGTGTATGTGGACTGTCCTGCTGGCACTCTGTCCTTCTACAGAGTCTCATCTGACTCACTGATCCACCTCCACACCTTCAACACCACATTCACTCAGCCTCTTTATCCTGGGTTTGTGGTCTGGTCTGATTCCTCAGTGTCTCTGTGTCCTCTGCAGGACTGAGAGTCTCTCCTGTGGACAGAAACACTGACTGAAGATCAGCTGCTGGTTGCTTTTACATAGGCCGGACAAAGACGCCTGAAAGACAGTCTCTCAACACAAGTATGCCATTAGAAAAGCTAGTTTGGATTACCAATAGCTAAACACTTTTTAAAGTACATAACATCAACAGCCATACAGTTGAAGGCCTTGAAGCCATAAATAAGAACATTCGGGGTGGTGATCAACAAACTACTATTGCAAAGAGAAACCTTCTATATATACTGTATATAATGTGTAGGCCACAATCGATCCAGGACTCAATGAAGGGATTGATTACACTCCTTTTTTGTAGTTCTCAATTATATGCTATAATGCTTTAGCAAAATCATGGTCATTTTTTTTAATTTGTTTGCACACCCATTTTTTTTTTTCTTTTTTCTTCATTTTATTGTTCTCCTATAGATTTTGTAGAGCCATCTGGTGGGTATACTTTGCATTCGTCACCTTTGAGATCCCTGGCTGTGGGCTCAGGTGTTTACAATTATCAGATGTTTGTAACTATGATGTCAACAAAGTGGCCATTTTGTACCGATACGCATGGGTTGCTACCTATTCTATTTTTAATATATTTCAAAATGAAATAGCATTTGCAATAAAGGCTTTTTAATTTTTTTCACAAGAGTGCCTTGGACCTTTTCTTTCTTTCAAATGTAACTGTTTTTCGTCAATCTGAGTCAATTCTCTCTCTCTCTCTCTCTCTCTCTCTCTCTCTCTCTCTCTCTCTCGCTCTTCCCCCCCCCCCTCCCTCCCTCTACCCTAACCCGACAAGTACATTTTGCTGGACAGCTTTTTAAAAGCCTGAACCGTTTACAGCCCGACATTATTCAATTGTTAATTATACATTTTTTAACATCCTTCATTCATGACAAACGTAGGCTGTTGGCCACTTGGAAGTTGGAACAAAGAAATAAAATAAGTCCTCCAGAGGCCAGCCTCCGTTTCACCTCCTCAGCATCCATTTTCGCGCTAATTGAAATGCATCACCTGACAACTCATCAACCCGGAGCCCGAGCCAGTGTAAAATTATAGAAATTAAGACAAAGATCTTCAACTCTAATGGATGGTTCCCTTGTAAAATAAAATTGCATGTTTTAAGTGTTTGGCATGCCTGGCACTATATCCATGGTATTGGAGGGGGATTTCATTCTTGCATGTTTTGTTTGTTGTGCATGATCAAAAAACATTTCACAAATCACACCCTCTGTATATTGTTTTTCAGAATAAGGGCAGAATATAAATATATATAGTAATATGTTGTGCATATAAACAGCCAGTGTTCTTGTGAGCGAGGTCATCTCTCCCAGCAGGTGTTTCCTCTCCAGATGGTGTGGACTCTGCTATGAGTCAGTGTGGGGACAGACAGGAGGGAGTCCCTCCCTCTAACACCGCTGGACCTGAACCTGGATCTGTACCTGGACCCAGCTGTGTGTCCATGAAGAGTGACTGGTCTGAGGATGATATTATTGACTTTAAAGTTGGACTACCTGCTGATGGAAGGTAATAATATACTCAGTGAACAGATTAATGAACTGTGAGCACCAAAGACGATTTAAATCGATGGAAAGATTTCAGTACCGATACTGACTTTATTTGAATCAAGTATCTGAAACGTGATGCATTAAAACAGTTTTCTGTTTTGCTCTGTTAATTTTCTGTGGTAAGATCAAGCAGCAACTTCTGGGTCTGAAAAGTTAAGCTCCTTAAAGTTGCATTCTCTCTAACTTCCAGCAGGGGGAGTCTCCTTAAAGCTGCATTCCCTGTAACTTCCCGCAGGGGGGGCGACTCCACTGGCTCCAAAAAGAAGTCTGTTTCTATAGAAGTCAATGAGAAAATGAGCCTACTTCTCTTGATTTATTATCTCAGTAAACATTTTCCTAACAGGTTTATGGTCTTAATTGCTAAAAAGTTGGACAACCTGCTGATGGAAGGTACGTATTTAAAACTGAAGTTTATTATCTGACTCTTCTGAGAAGATGGATTTGCTGTTTAACTTCATTTCCCACATTATGTTGGCATAAAGTTTTTCCAGCAGATGCTTGGTAATGCGATGGTTGAGGTCAGGGTGGTCGTGTCATCCACGTAGGCGTGAATGGGTGGTAGCCGCTGTTCAGACTGTAGCCGTTCTTCTCCAATGACCCATCTGGAAGCTCAGATGTTCAACTCCATTGCCGTGGTGAAGGCTAGAGGGGAAATGGTGCACCCTGCCATTATTCCCACTTCCAATGATTGTCTTGATGTTGTGTACTCACTGTTGTGAGGCAGAATTGCAGATCTTCTAAATGGTTTCTTACCAGGTTTGTTATAACGATGTTGATCATAAGAAATATAGAGGCAGAAGGGAAGTGGTTGAATCCTTCTCCTTGTACCAAGCTGGCGGTCTGGCCAACACAAGTTCCTGTTGTGCTGCAACAATCCCCAGTTCCAGAGCCTTTGTTGTCCCCCAGGTGCTCTGCCCTTGTAGTCTTAAATTCCTGTTCCCCGGTAGTCTTCAATTCCAGTACCCCTGTAGTCTCTAGTTCCTGTGTCCCGGTAGTCTCTAGTTCCTGTGCCACTGTAGTCTTCAGTTCCTGTGACCCTGGTTCATCTGGCAGCCGTTCCTGACCCCAAGTCCCTAGACAATCCACCAGAGGTGTTCTCCACAGCTTTAGGCCTTATTGCAGATGCATGTTGAACTTGTCGTCAATGTCCAAAATCCATCTAGCTAAGGTGTTCTTCCTCCCCCTCTTGGACACCCCAGAAAATATCTGTTCAGTCTTTCTTCAGTTAGCTTGACTTCTTCCTCACTGAAGATGCAGGTTGTTCTGCTAACACTCCCTGCCCCTGGTAGCATCTTCCTGACCTGTCATTTGTGTCTACAGTCATCACCAATCTGGTTGTCTAGTCTGATCAAAGGGGGCACTGGCTAAAACAGACTTGGTGTTTTTAGCCTTACCCTACGGGACAATATATTACATCATCAGTAATGTGTTGTGGTGTGGACCTTTACTCAGGTGGACGACCATGATCAGACCCCTTAGATAACTCCCTTCTGATCCACCAGCATCTGGATCTTTCAGCTGCCTCTGATGTGATCCTGAAGACTGGTGATGCTCTGCAGAGTGGCTGCTTTGAAGGGCAGTTAGCCATTAAAGCATCTTCATCCTACATCCAGTCACACAGCGAGTTTGCCATCCCTGCCTCTAACACAGCTCTAACATCTCATGAGGTTTCATTACATCGACAATGCCTTCTTGCATCCATTTCAAATGGAAATAGCCTTTGCCCAGAGGAGAGGCCATCAGGTGGTATCCAACCTTCACGGAGTGTTTCAACCACACATTTTCAAGTCACTGCCCTTCTCCTCCAAGCTTCCAGCTAATGTATTCTCTCTTATCCCAAAGCCAACAAGAAGCTCCTTCCTCCGCTTAGACAAGCCTTTGAGTAGCTGTTTGCTTTTCATGGCCCCTCACTCCCACTTTTGTCATCAGATTGCATACGGATTGGGCTGGGAATCCGCGATATATCCCACCTCCACAGTGACCAACTATGTCGTTCATACTTTTTCCTGGCTGTCCTGGACCAGGTGTTGATACAAGGTCTTCTTTCACTCTGCTGCTTCTTCACAGCCCTCTTCCCAAGGAACTGTTAGTTCCATCATTATGATTTTCTACCAGTAGGGTTTGGGACAGTACCACTTCTGGAAACTGCAGTTTTCTACCACTTCTCACTGGTGGGACTCCTTAATCTGTTCTTTCCCAGGTACAATCAGCCCATGCTACCTCCTGAATCACATTTGCCCTGTCAGTCTGTCTTCCTCTTAGCACCTTAACACATTTAGGAAGTTGTATGCAGATTTGAGTCATTAAATGTCTCTAAACTTGACGTTTCTCCACAGTGGACAAGGAGAGCTCCGAGGTTCTCAGTGGTCAGTCTGCCCAGCAGCATCAAACACACTTCAATTCAATTTTATTTATAGAATCAAATCATAACAAGAGTTATCTCGAGACACTTTACAGATAGAGTAGGTCTAGACCACACTCTATAATTTACAAAGACCCAACAATTCCAGTAATTCCCCCAAGAGCAAGCATTAGCAGTGGCTAATGCGACAGTGGCGAGGAAAAACTCCCTTTTAGGAAGAAACCTCGGACAGACCCAGGCTCTTGGTAGGCGGTGTCTGACGGTGCCGGTTGGGGATGTGCTGAACAGTGGCAATAATAGTCACAAAGATAATGGAACAGTGACTACAAATGGTAGTCGTCGTAGTTCATGTCATAACAGGGCACTGAAGGGCGTTACAGGATGTAGCGTGGCACAGCACAGCATGGGTGGACGTAGCAAGACACTGCAGAGCATCGCCAGGCATTGCAGAGCATTGGACCACAGTGACAGCTCCAACCAAGATCGTGGTGCCACCCTAATCCAAGGGAATATTATGGGCGGGAAAAGAAACATAAGGACTCCGGGGAGTAAACTCCCCAGAGCTAGGTTAGTAACAATTTCTGGGGCAAGGATGCACACAAATGGAAACAAATGGAAAGAGAGAGGAGAGAGCAGCTCAGTGTGTCACAGGAAGGAAGGAACTGCCTGGTCGGGCTAGAACTCTCCCCAACCGGCTCCGGCTGTACTGGCCTGTCTCCCTCTACTCTATTCGCTCCCTAACTACAAGCCTTATCAAAGAGGAGGGTTTTCAGTTTATTCTTAAATATGGTGATGGTGTCTGCCCCCCGAACCCAGACTGGGAGCTGGTTCCACAGGAGATGAGCTTGATAGCTGAAGGCTCTGGCTCCCATCCTACTTTTAGAGACTCTAGGAACCACGAGAAGCTCTGAATTCTGGGAGCGTAGTGCTCTAGTGGGACAATACTACAGTACTAAGAGCTCTTCAAGATATGTAGGTGCTTGACCATTTAGAGCTTTGTAGGTCAGGAGAAGGATTTTAAATTAAATCCTGGATGTTACGTCCCCTAATCTGTCTAGGGGTGGAGGACGCAAACAATTTAAATAATAAACCCAGGAGGTCTAGACAAAAGGTAAATAGGGTCATTTATTCAACAAACTCAACACAAAACAACTGAAAGCGATCTCCAAAAGGAAGACGATCACTGGCTCGATTCAGCGTCTTACAGCTCACAACAGCACTTCTCTGCTCACTCACGGCTGGCTTCCACAGCAGCTTCCCCACTCTGTCACTCTCAGGCTTCCACTGAAGCAACAACTCACTCTGGCCTGGCACAGCCATTTAACACCTCCCCTCATCAGCTGATCAGCTGCAGATGCAGGAGTCTCATCACCAGTACACACCTGAAGAGAATCTCACTCACACACACACACACACACACACACACAGAGAGAACACAGCAAAACAAAACACGGCACATAACACTGGATTTTACAGGAAGCCAATGCAGAGAAGCTAATACCTTTAACACCTGGACTCTATATTTATGGTCTGTACATGTACAACAACTACTACATCTACTACATCTATTCGGCTAACAATCATCTCCATGCTGCACATTTTAGACCACTGGATTGTCAATCTGTCCAACATGGATCTGATGTTTGCCTCCATGATTTCAGTTTGATTTGGTCATTCATATAATCTTATATTCCAGCTGCTGGAGGAGGACATTGGCACTTTTGTGAAGAAAGAGCTGAAGAAGCTCCAGAAGGATCTGTGTCCAGATTACCCAGAATGCTTAGAGAGTCAGAGGGAGGATGAGGAGGTGTTGGACGTTGAGAATGAAGAGCAGAGGAGGAGCAGCAGAGAGGCATTTCTGAAGATCATACTGCACTTCCTGAGGAGAATGAAGCAGGAGGAGCTGGCTGACTGTCTGCAGAGCAGTAAGAGGATTTCTCTAAAGATTTACCATGCTGGATAAATGGGACCTTTACTAATGTCTCAAGAGATGGATCAAAATATATATTTATTTACTCATTCTGAGGAAATGTTGAAATATGTTCTTTGACTTATTGATCTTCTTTGTTGTCTGTTTGTTTATTAAGGAAGGGTTGCTGCAGTTGGTAAGCGTAAACTCAAATCTTACCTGCAGAAGTTCCAGTGTGTGTTTGATGGGATTGCTAAAGCAGGAAACCCAACCCTTCTGAATCCGACGTTCACAGAGATCTACATCACAAAAGGAGGGACTGCAGAGGTCAATGATGAGGTCAGACAGATTGAAACAGCATCCAGGAAACCAGACAGACCAGAAACAACAATCAGACAAGACACCTGGAAGACATGAACCAATCAGAACAGTGATGACAAAGGGAGTGGCTGGCATCGGGAAAACAGTCTTAACACAGAAGTTCACTCTGGACTGGGCTGAAGACAAAGCCAACCAGGACATCTAGTTCACATTTCCATTCACTTTCAGAGAGCTGAATGTGCTGAAAGAGAAAAAGTACAGCTTGGTGGAACTTGTTGATTACTTCTTTAGTGAAACCAAAGAAGCAGGAATGTGCAGGTTTGAAGAGGTCGTGTTCATCTTTGACGGTCTGGATGAGTGTCGACTTCCTCTGGACTTCCACAACACTGAGATCCTGACTGATGTTACAGATTCCACCTCAGTGGGTGTGCTGCTGACAAACCTCATCAGGGGGAAACTGCTTCCCTCTGCTCGCCTCTGGATAACCACACGACCTGCAGCAGCCAATCAGATCCCTCCTGAGTGTGTTGACATGGTGACAGAGGTCAGAGGGTTCACTGACCCACAGAAGGGGAGTACTTCAGGAAGAGATTCAGAGATGAGGAGCAGGCCAGCAGAATCACCTCCTACATCAAGACATCACAAAGCCTCCACATCATGTGCCACATCCAAGTATTCTGCTGGATCACTGCTACAGTCCAAACTGAAGAACATTAGGTATGATGGAGGTGCTGAGACAGAGCCACACTGGAGTCCAGAGATTAGGAAGATGATTGAGTCTCTGGGAAAACTGGCTTTTAAGCACCTGCAGAAAGGCAACCTGATCTTCTATCAATCAGACCTAAGAGAGTGTGGCATCGATATCAGAGCAGCCTCAGTGTACTCAGACGTGTTCAAACAGATCTTTAAAGAGGAGAGAGGACTGTACCAGGACAGGGTGTTCTGCTTGTCCATCTGAGTGTTCAGGAGTTTCTGGGTGCTCTTCATGTACATCTGACATTCATCTTCTCTGGAGTCAACCTGCTGACAGAAGAGCAAAAAACATCCAGGCTGTCTATCTTCAGAGACAAAACAGGTTTCTACCAGAGTGCTGTGGACAAGGCCTTACAGAGTTCCAATGGACACCTGGACTTGTTCCGCTTCCTCCTGGGTCTTTCACTGCAGTCCAATCAGAGTCTATGTGGTCTGCTGACACAGACAGGAAGTAGCTCACAGACGAAAAAGAAAACGGTTGAGTACATCAAGAAGAAGCTCAATAAGGATCTGTCTGCAGAGAGAAGCATCAATCTGTTCCACTGTCTGAATGAACTGAATGATGGCTCTCTAGTGGAGCAGGTCCAACAGTCCCTGAGTTCAGGAAGTATCTCCACAGATGAACTGTCTCCTCCTCACTGGTCAGCTCTGGTCTTCATCTTACTGTCATCAGAAAAAGATCTGGACGTGTTTGACTTGAAGAAATACTCTGCTTCAGAGGAGGCTGCCAGTGGTCAAAGCCTCCAACAAAGCTCTGTACGTGCACACACAACTCTCCAGATTAAATGTAGTTTTTCTTTATTCAGAAAATAAATAACTTTTGTTTTCTTGTGTATTGCTGATTCTTCTTCAGGCTGGGTGACTGCAACCTGTCAGAGAGAAGCTGTCAAGCTCTGTCCTCAGTTCTCAGCTCCCAGTCCTCTAGTCTGAGAGAGCTGGTAATAATAATAATAATAATAATAATAATAATAATAATAATAATAATAGAATTTGTATAGCGATTTTCAAGGACTCAAAGTCGCTTACTTATGGGTCAAGTAGTTGGAGCACACTTCCCACTACCCCATCATCAGAACCTAAGGTATGTCAGAGTGAACCTCATTTGCCACAGGGAGCAGGTTTAGGACTTCATCAAAGTGCTCCTTCCACAGTCCGATAATATGTCCACTGTGTGTAGTCTGTCAGACTGCCTGGTCTCAGAGGAAGGCTGTACTTCTCTGGCCTCAGCTCTGAGCTCAAACCCCTCCCATCTGAGAGTGTTGGACCTGAGCTACAGTCATCCAGGAGTGAAGCTGCTGTCAGCTGGACTTAAGGATCCAAACTGGAGACTGGACACTCTCAGGTATGGATACATGGACAGACAACAGCGGCTCTCTCACTGTTTCTCTGTCACTAACTGATGAACTCTGGTTCATGATTAATGGAGGATCTGAGTGAAGGTGTTTGAAGTTCGTTCTGACTTTGTTTCTTCCTGCAGGACGGACCATGGTGGACTGCAGTGGTTGAGACCTGGTGTGAGGAAGTGTGAGTGTGTTTAAAGTTTGATTCGTGAGGTCTCAGCTGCATGTTGCATTAGATTTGTACATTTTCTTAACTGAAGTACGATGATTCATTTCTCCAGAGTTTCTTTCAGTGTGGCTGGAAAGAAGTTAGAATTCAGCTCGCCCATGCTTTCATTTTGAAACATTTACTTTTACTTCACGTCATCTTACTTGATTTCTTGCTTCAAAAGAAAACGAAAATATGAACTTAGAAAAAAACAGACCAGACCACCTGATTTCGTTGTTTTAACTCAAATCAAAACACCCACGTGACTTCCGTTTTTTGGTTTCAAATTATAAAACCAATTGAACAGACTTTTTCATTCTTCAATCCAAAAGGAATTGCCAAATACAAAACAAACCGTTTTTTTGTTTGACACCAGAAACCGTTTTTGTTTTGAAACAAAAACCTAAAATTTGTTTCATTTTTTAATTACAAATGAATTACAGATTATCCAATGATACCCAGATTGTTGTTGCCTTGCTGCTGCTCGTAAACTAATATTTCACAAGTCTGACAGATATAAGTTGATGTGTTGTTTCAGTTTTCTTCTCCAGATGTTTTAATAACAATGTTTAAAACCTACAGGTCATAAAACAACACAATATAATTAATATTTAGCTTATTAGTTTATTGGTCAAGGACCATGCACAGTTCAAGCCCTATACCAGTTAGCTATACAGCTAATTTACATCTGTGGTCCCTGGGCAAGGGAGATAAAATGACAATATACACAATATAAACTATACAGACAATACTATCAAAACAGAACATAACATACAACAAGCATTACATAACATATAAACCAGTATACAAAATATGCATTCCATGTTATAAAAGATCAATGATCACATAGTTGATTCACCTTCAACCAAGTCTTTAAGGACATTTTAAAACTGCTGAGACTTGCACAATCTCTAATATGAAGTGGAATTAAGTTCCACTTTTCTACTACAGTAAATGAAAAAGCTGACCAAATGTAGTTTTCTTAAATTGAGTGTAACAGTCACCTCATACAGAAGCCCTGGAGACCCTTACATTATCTCTGCAGAATGACACACATTGCTTGAGTGGTGTTGGTGCAAGATCATGGGTAAATTTATACATCAGGCACATGTCTGCAAAACAGAGAAAAGGTCAAAGGTTAATAGGTTGTGTGTTTTTTATGATAGTGCAGTGGTGGTAGTTTTTTTTTTTTTTTTTGTCAAGAACTTTCACAGAATGTCACAAAGATGTTGAAAAGTAGAATAAAGTGAGTTGAGGTGGATTTACCTTCCAGTTCCTCCCTGGAAGGTAAACCTGGGACCAGATACACGACACATACGCACAAATACCACAAATATTTTCACACATAAACTGGTATTTCTATAAACAAAAGGTGTGCACGTCACACAGACATCAGACCAGCGTACACATGGTTTTAGAGCCAGCTGCAGGTGATCAGGTGGAAATGGAAAGCAGGCTGAGAGACGGAATCTTAATAAAACATAGTTGTGATTGTGTTTTCAGTCTATACAAATGGTAAATCTGTAAATCACCATCAGATGTATTTATAAACTGAATTGTTATAGCTGGATTGTTGAAGTTAAAGTTTAAACATCATTCACAGCTGAACATGACATGGAAGTTTAAATTATTTTCTTTCAGTAGTTGTCAGTAAAGTTGTTAGTATATCATCAGATGATAACCTGCAGCAGTATTGTGTCTTGTTCTCTCCATCAGATGTCTGTGAACTGGAATTGGACACAAACACAGTACACATAAACCTCAAACTGTCTGACAACAACAGGAAGGTGACACATGTGGAGGAGGATCAGTCATATCCTGATCATCCAGACAGATTTGACTCCTGGAAACAGCTGCTGTGTGGAAATGGTCTTACTGGTCGCTGTTACTGGGAGGTCAAGAGGAGAGGAGAAGTTGATATAGCAGTGAGTTACAGAGGAATCGGAAGGAGAGGAGTCGATTGTGACTGTTTGCTTGGAGGGAATGATCAGTCCTGGAGTCTGTTCTGCTCTGATGAGGATGGTTACTCTGTCATGCACGATACCAGCGGAGCACACCTCACTCCAGTAGCAGTGTATGTCGACTGTCCTGCTGGCACTCTGTCCTTCTACACAGTCTCCTCTGACTCACTGATCCACCTCCACACCTTCAACACCACATTCACGCAACCTCTTTATCCTGGGTTTAGTGTCTACCCTGATTCCTTAGTGCCTCTGTGTCCTCTGCAGGTCTGAGTACTTCTCTCTTTGTGTGATCCGGGTCATATGGAGAGAGATTAGAAAACACACCGACTATCCAACCCCACCTGTAAACATCTCAACTGTCCCTTTAATGCTCTGCATGGTTGCAGTTTTTAGCTTCATGTCTTTGTATTTGTGTTGGATTGTAACAGGATTGAAGAGGAAGTCTAAAGACACACACACACACACACACACACACACACACACACACACACACACACACACACACACACACACACACACAGGGAACATTTTACTTTAACTTTAGTAAAGTTTTGAATGTAGGACTTTTACTTGTAGTAGTATTTTCAGTGTATTAGGACGTTTACTGCAGTAAAGGAAGTAAATACTTGTATGTTGTTGGAGACCTTCTTTGTGAAAATAAAGACTTTTAAAGGCACAATAGCTTCCTCTTTTAATATATTTCATCATGAATTTGTTTCGTATGTAAAAGCCCTTAAAGTTATGAAAAAAGTAACACTGTGAAACTCTTTAATATTGAAAAATATGAATAACAAATTCCTAGCTTTATTTTTCATCTACTTGTTTTTTTTATTTTTATATTTACAGCTGTTTATTGGGTCCATTTGGCGTTTTTCCCAGTTGACTTTATCGCACCGAAAAAAAAGTCGAGGACTGCAGGGTGGATCAACGCAAAGAAATCCTCTGTAGCTGTGACACAATGTACTGCGGGCACGCTCATCTTGATCTGACAAATTGAGCGTGGTCGTCGATGGCAGTACCTTGTCCACATCACAGACTCTCTATTTCAGTCGGCATAGGTTGGCATATTCCCCCACACTCAAACACACTCACACCTCCAGTTCGTGTTCTCTCATCCTCACGTCCTCGGGCTGTTGAGCAATCGCAACCTCCTCCTCCTGTTGTTCTATTTCCAAAGCACGACGCTCCTCTTCTGAAAACTCTGGTTCTTAGAGGTATGCTTCTGGATCCTGACTGTCTGAGAAGTCATCCTCTCCGTCACTCACAAAATCCGCCATGTTCATCACCATTCACGGTTTACTGTAGGAAAAATAGCCAGCTAATATTCACGCCGTTATGTTGACAGAAGTTGGGGGGGTTTCAGGTGTTGCGTGATATCTCTGTGCCCAAGTAGCAGTGCTTCGGCTGTGCTTCCACCCAATATAGTCCCAAGTCAATATCTGCCTAGGAAATCGTTTAGTCTTAATCTGCATTGCTATTTGTACTCGTTGTGAATACGCAGGCCACAAGAAGTAATTAAGTTGTTTTTTGTTGTTGTTGGCTCACTTTTACTCACAACATGCTAACCGGCAACAAAGGATTCCATTGACTACGCTAAGCTAAGCTAGCGCCGGCACTGGCGGACTAAGACAATGCATGCACTGAGACAAAAATGCATTTGCCCACCTATATAAATATAGAAGAGATGGTGAATAACCCTATTTCAACAAATAGTGGCATATTCCTTTAAAGATGAAAAGTTAAAATAATCAAGACTTTTTGTCGAATGGTGTGGCCATGGCGTGGGGGCCATTTTGAGCGTTTATCGATGAACGAGAAAGCTGTTGTAACTCAATTGTACATTTTCCAATCTGGACGAAATTTTTCATGATCAACAAGAGTCCAGGCCTGAGGACATCTACAGGCCAATATTGACTTTTGGTCATAGCGCCCCCTGCTGGCAACAGGAAATCAGCCATATATGACAAACATCTCTTATCATACTCAAAAACTCACCAAACTTTGCACATTCATCAGGCCTGGTGAAATATTTGATATTTTTTAAATTTTAAATTTTTTTAATATTTTAGTTCCATTTTAAGACGTTAAAAATGAAAAGTTATTAAAAGAAAAACTTTTCATCAAACGGTGTGGGCGTGGCATGGTGGCAAAGTGTTTAGCGATGAACGAGAAAGTGGCTGTAACTAGAGTGTACATTGTCCATTCTGCTTGTCCATTCTACTCTGCAATTTCCCAAGATCAACAAGAGTCCAGGCCTGAGGACATATACAGGCCAAAACTGACTTTTAGTCATAGCGCCCCCTGCTGGCAACAAAAAATTGGCCTTATATGACAAAAATAATCCGATTTACATGAAACTTATGTTTGGTCTACATGTGATACTGAGCCGGCCCCTATACTTTAACCACGCCTACATACTCAGACCACGCCCCCTTTCATAACATTTGAACCGTCTTGCGTGAGGTGTCATTTAACTAAGCAGAGAGTTCCTTTGTCATTGGTCATGGTTTGGCCCTCCCCCTATGCTTTAGCCATGGCCCTTTTCACAGCTTAAGAACTGTATGGCGTAGAGTCTTGTGTGAGATATCATTGAACTCAGGGAGAAGCAGGGAGTTCCCTTTTTATTTGTGACGATTTGCAGTGTCTGAGTGCCGTGCAAATGCATGGTCGCAAGGAGCGGCGTCCGCCAGTAACCCCGACGTGCAAGGAGGTGCGAGGGCCCGTCCAACGCTGCTTGCAGCTTTAATTATGTTTTGTTTTAGTTTTTTGCTTTTCCCTCTTTTTTAAATTTTTATTATTTGGTTTTTATAAATTTGCACTTTTTGTAAGCACCTGATCCTTTATAATATTGTGAAGAAATTTGAGCCATATTGTTTGTATATGAATTTTGCTAAATACATTTTTTTAAATACATCCAGTAGATGGCAGTACAAGAAAATAAATCATACATTAACAAAACCAATAATTTTAAACAATACAGCAGTAAAATGCAACATACACATTGATGCAGCAGTAATATTAATCCAGAAACATTATATATATATATATATATATATATATATATATATATATATAGCTAGGCTGCTTAAATGGCCTTGGCCCATTGTGTTACGGGTGTAGGACTTGAGCCGCTTTAAACAGGAGAAGCTCCTTTCTACACCTGCAGATATAGCTCCAATTGTTGCCACTAATGAGAACAGTTTGTAAAGTTGAGGCATTGCACTGTCCAACTCCATGTCTTTAAGGAATACCAAGTAATCACACAGCTTTCCCATGTCCCAGTTATAGCTAAGAAAGAAAGTCTCTAGTGGTGTAAAAGTCATTTGTACTCCTCGCCACTAGGCGGCGACATTGACCAGTACAGAGTGAACTCTAAGGGCAAAACAGAACTAGGGTGAATTCTCCTAAGTTTTGGAAAAGCTTCTGTTAGATGTCGCCAGCCATTACGCTAGTAGAAACTATAGCGCAACTAAATGTCTTTCTTCCATTAATTACAGGTAAATAAGCAATTGGCTAGCAATTTCGCCAAGCAAATACCAAGGTTGCAGCAGTTTGTCTTTCGACTACACTTGCAATATCCGCGATGGGACTGTGCTTGAATAGCTTGGGCGACTTTTTATAGTACAAAATCGCTGTCAATCAAAAAGAGATGCAGCCTTTCGACAGACCCTCCAATCATCACGCAGAAGCCCGGAGTCCAGGCCAGCCCACTCCTCCATTCACCCCCAGAGACGCTGAGTGTCTGTGGGCGGGACATAATCGCAGCATTTATCCAATGACCTGAAAGTTGAAAGCAGCCCCATTGATGTCCATGGACGCCACGCTACTGGGAAATGCACTGTGACGCTACGGGAATGTATGAGAAGGAAATCAAGTCAGTCAACCTGCTATATGTAGCTGATTTGGAACAAACTCGTCTTCGAGATGAACATGTTCTAACGCATTTTTAGTCAATAAAATGTTAACACAATAGTACATATTTGACCATTCATTTTTTGACATTTTAGGGGAAGCCGGGCTTCTCTTGCAGTCTTAAAGAAATCACCTCTGATATATATAGGCCCAAAACTGTTTATCTTTTACCTAAATGACATTTGCAAACTATCAAATGTACTAAAATTTACTGTTTTTGCAGATGACACAAATATTTTTTGTTGCGGGGATAACTCGCAGCAGATGCTGGAAATGGTCACAAATGAAATGAATAAATTAAAACTTTGGTTTGATTCAAATATGTTATCTTTAAACTTGAAGAAAACTAAATTCATGATATTTGGAAATCGTACTATAAATACAGATGTTAAAATAGTAATTGATAACGAAATAATTAAAGTAAGTCTATGAAGTAAATTTCTGGGGGTTGTACTTGACCACAAACTGTGCTGTTAGCCCAACATTAAATATCTGTGCATGAAGATGGCCAGGAGTATTGGTATATTGAGCAAAACTAGATACATATTAACCAAAATACATTACATACTCTGTACTGCACACTTATTTTACCATTTTGTTATATTGTGTGGAAGTTTGGGGGAAATACCTACAAAAGCAACTTATAAAATATTTGCACATTGCAAAAAAGAGCAATCATAATAATAAATCACACCGGGTATTATGAGCACACTAATCATCTGTTTTTTTTTTATTCACATTTGCTGAAATTTCTGGACATTGTTACATTCAAAACTGCACAATTTATGTTTAAAGTTAAAGAAAATAATTTTACCATGTAAGATACGCGCAATGTTTAATGAAAGAGACAGGGAATATCACCTAAGAGGACAATGTATGTTCAAACAACCTCTTGTGCGAACTGCTGTTAAAAACATGTGTGTTTCAGTTTGTGGGGTCACCTTATGGAATGGACTGAACAATGACAAAACAGAGCCATAATATCATTCAGTTCAAAAATACATGAAAGAAATCAATACTTGACCAATACAGAAATGAATAGACCGAAACACAGGAATGGAATTGTAATGTAAAGGTATTATTGTATATTGTTTTATTGATGTTAGTTATTGTAAGACCTGAACGATTGTATGCTGTATTTGCATATCTATTTGTTTTGTAATAATATGATATTGTGAAGTAGGAGCAGGACCTAATAAGCTATTTGCTTCTGCCTGCTCATTCTCGAACTAATCATTTTATATAATTTTTTTTTGGTAAATTCTGATCGTTTGTGTTTTATTTCTGTGGTTTTGTTTTATTTTGCAACATTGTTGATTGTTCGAGATGAATAAAAAAACGAATATATATATATATATATATATATATAAAACCCTAACCCAGTAGATGGCAGTACAGGAAAATAAGTTGTTTTATGACGCTCTAAAGAAGAAGAACTCGCCTACCCACAATCCCTTGCCTTCTTCCGGTTCCAACCATTCGAGAACTAAGATGGCGGACCGGCGGCGAAGGAGGAGGACGAGGCGCGCGTCCCAGGACAGCGAGGACGACGACGAGTCTGGTTCGGGTTCGGACAGCGGGAGGTCGGCCTCCCCGACGACCAAGCCCCGCGTGAGAGACCCAGAGCCGCCCGAGGAGACAGCAGCAGCGATCCGGCCCGAGCCCAAACCCGTTGTGGAGTCCGAATGTGTGAGTAGCTAACAGTTAGCTAGCTAGCCGGGCTGAAGGCTCCGTCTCCCGGCCGGCAGCTATGACACACACCGCTGCCTGTTGGAAACCATTGGTGTGACGTTACTGTGGGGGGAATTATCTGTAACGTTAAATAATTACGAGCGTAGAGTTGTTTGACTTCTGATATAAACGGTTAGTTTGAGTTTCCTTCAGTAGCTCAAAGGAAACGTTACGTTAGAGAAGTTTAACCTCTCTAACATAGACATTTTTCAACATAAAACGTTATATACAGGGTCCAGAATGAACGTATTTGTCCACCAGCCATATAGCTAACGTTAGTATATGTTTTAAATTTCACCAGCCTCTCAATAACGGTAAATAACAATTGTTTTTTTGGCTGGTGAGTGAAACAAATCTACCAAATCTATCTTTGGCTAGTAGACGGTGCTAATTTGTGGACCCTGGGTTATATACTTTAATATTATGCCATGTTAAATTGTCAGATTTTTAACGTAAACAGTCCATATAGTTAACTTTTGTCCCCCGTTGTGAAACGAGACGAAAAGGCGCCAGTTGGAACGCATTCACACGGGTAACACATTCAGCCGTGACACCGGCTCGGGCTGCCCCTCCTTACTTTGCCTTCTCGAGGTTTTTTACCAAACATAAGACGCTTTGAATTGTTTATTTGCCAGCTTACAGAGACGGTGTTTACTTCCAGGTGTGGGAAGTTAGGATTTGTTGTTTAGAAAGCCAGCTAGGCCCCGCTAATGCTAATGCTACCGTGAGTCTGCCACGTCCAGCAGGAACTCTGCTCATTCATGACCCGGAGGTTATGGTGACTAGGAGAACTCTGCTCATACATGACCCGGTGGTTATGGTGACTAGGAGAACTCTGCTCATACATGACCCGGAGGTTATGGTGACTAGGAGAACTCTGCTCATACATGACCCAGAGGTTATGGTGACTAGGTATTCACATCCTTTACTGCTGTAAAAGCACTAATACCACACAGTCTTTTTTTCCTTCTATCCATCTTTCCTTCCATCTGTCTGTCTATCTTTACTTCTATCAGTCTATATATCTAGCCATCTTTCCTTCCATCTGTCTGTCTATCTTTACTTCTATCAGTCTATATATCTATCCATCTTTCCTTCCGTCTGTCTATCTATCTGTCTTTCTTTCCTTCTATCTTTCTTTCAATCTATCTTTCTTTCGTTCCTTCTATATATCTTTCCTTCTGTCTGTCGGTCTGTCTTTCTTCTATCTATCTTTCTTTCCATCTGTCTTTCTTTCCATTTATCTTTCTTTCCTTCTATGTTATCTTTATCTTACGTTATTAACGTAGTAACAATTTTGGCCGTCTTTGCGATAGTACCGTGTAAAGCTCTGTGCCGTGTTTTTGTGTCTGGTAAACCTTCAAACTGACAGATCGGTCGGTCGTGTTAGACTACAACTAAACGCTTCCTCCATCTCTGCCTGTTGTCTCTTTTATCAAAGGCAGTGCCTGTTTTTATTCACTCTTTAAAAGTTTGCTCCAAGGAGAGAGCACCCGTTTTTTTAAAATCTGGCAGCGAGATAATCAGTTTGCACTCATGGGACCTGCAAACAAGCTTCAAGCCAAGTTTGAATTCTCTCATGTGATGCTTTTCATTGTGCTGCAGGAAGAAAAGAGTCATTAGCAGCTCCCAGTGTGACTGTATCCTAGTTAGTGGTGTTGTTGTTGTGGTGCTTCCTTAATTTAGTGGTTTGATGGCGATGCTGATATTGTTTTTGTACCTCTCTCTTTGCAGGAGAGTGAAGACGGAGTAGGAGAAGGTAAGCATCCAGAACACAGCCCTGCACCCTTGTACAATCAAACCCATCTTGCACAGCAAACATACAAGTGAATAAGAAGACACTGATTACAGTTTTTTTTTTATTGTTGTGCATCAATGTAACAAACTGGGGCTCGTGCCAAGCTTTTGAAACATGTTTGAGTCCAGAATAATGAGTGTGTGTGTGTGTGTGCGTGCGCAGCTGTCCTCTCTGACTACGACAGTGCTGACGCAGAGGAAAACGGCTCCCATTCAGAGGTAAGACCCGTCAATACATCGAGTCTCCCGTACATCCTCCACTTCCAGTAAGACGTATAGAAGGAAAACGGGAAACCTGACCCTCTCAGGAAGACCAGCGTCGCTGTTAACGTGCAATAAAAACCATTACGTTGATTAATGTTCCTCCAAAAAATCAGATTGAGCTTTCCATTTAAGTTCATTTTCTTTGACCAGATAGATAGATAGATAGATAGATAGATAGATAGATACGTTATTGATCCCCAAGGGGGAATTCAAGGTCCCAGTAGCTTAAAGACATCACACACAACATACATCATGAATACATGAATAATATGGACAATAATAGAAAAGATACTAAATAAAAAATCCACATGAATGTACTATAAGGGATGTATGAGAGGCTTGCAGTGCCAGGGCAGGGACTGACCCTGTGATTCAGTATGCGTGGTAAGGTGCTCTATGAGAGTGTGTGTCATGGTGGTAGTGCACATAGGTCCAATAGTGCAAGGATAAAGTCTAGAGACCAGCATTAAATATGGACACCATAAGAGAATAATGTCCCGTATGTATAATGCAGCACAAAACAAAACGTTAACAAAGATTTCCATGTTAACTCTTTTGGGGTTTATGCCGTCTTTCCCCCCCCCCAAATCGTTGATTCACCTGGTCTCCTTGTGTAATAATGGTCGTGTAACCTCAACACTGATACACAGTCAAATTCTAGACAGCACTTTTAAGAGGAGAACCCAGGCTGTCGGGATACTAAACTACCCATCGGCCCTCTATCGGCAGATGTTGCTCATTGGTGATGGAGAATCTGTATCGGAGGCTAAAAACTTGATCGTGGGCGTCTCTACTCTTACATTTCTAAAGTAACCTGCCCCCACACAGACACAGAGAGACACACACACACACACTACATCACTCTTCCGCCTACTCCTTCTCAAACTTCTTTTGTTCTTTGGTTAAAAACTCGGATTGATTCGTCAACATTTGTGTTTTCATCTTTTGTGTTCTATGCGGTTTTGTCTTTTCTTTTCGTCTTTTTACAACACACCGTTGATTGTTGGAGATAAATAGAAAATCCAGTCCGTTAAACTCCCGTGTTTCCCATGTGTCTCCAGGGAGCGGAGGAGGAAGAGGAGGCAGAGCAGTACAGCGACGAAGAAGCTCCGGCAGCGGCAGCCAGCGAGCCCAAACCCTCTGACGCTGTTGCTGCAGCCGACGAACCGGCAAAGGTAGAGGGGGTGGAAGAAGAAGAGGAGGGGGAGGTGGTGGAGGAAGAGGGGGAGGATGAAGAGAAGGAGGCGGAGTCGGAGGAAGGAGGACAGAGTAAAGAGGACAGCAAGGCCGAGGAGAAGGGAAACATCGCCGGGGAGAGACAGAGCGGCGACGGACAGGTGAGACTCGCTGGAACAACTAGCATCAAAACTATATGGATTATTTTCATTGTTGATTAATGTGTGGATTATTTTCTGGACACATGGACACACACACACACACACACCCGTATTACCAGTTTAATTTTGAGAGTTTCTGTTTTGATTTCTTGTTTCCCTCCCCTGCGTCCTCTGATAACAGCTGACAGTAGATTCATGTTTCACAGCTGTGTGCCGAAAAAATTGTTTGTTCTCTAAAATGTCAAACTGTGAATCAGTGTTTCCCAAAAAGCCCAAGACGACGTCCCCAAATGTCTTGTTTTGTCCCACAACTCAAAGATCTTCAGTTTCCTGTCCCAGAGGAGAGAAGAGACTAGAAGATATTCACATTTAACAAGCTGACATCACACAAAGTTGACCTGTTTTCTCATAAAAAAATGACTCAAACCGATTTAATAGATGATCTAAATAGTCTGAGATTAATCTAACGGTTGACGACTAATCCATTCATCTTTGCAGCTCTAGACTCAATGTAAGATTTAAACCTACATTGTGTAATGTTTTGAGTTGATTCTTAGCAAAAACCCTCATTAATGTGTAATTACTTCCACCAACTAATCCAAGTATCCTCGTACGCGTAGACTCTGCCATTCAGAATCATTCCGAAAACATACGAGCGACTCGCTGGAATGGTGGCCGGCATGTAGCGCCTCCATCTTTAAAATACATTAGCCAAAGAGGGACGTACCTCCGCCTTTTGCACTCTTACACTCAGTGGCACCGTGACGAATGCCAGGGGACTGAAAGAAGACGGAAGAAAGGACGTACGTACGGAGGGAAGGGAAGGAAAGAAATGCAGAGAAGGAAGGAAGGATGAAAGGAGGGAGGATTCAGTTTCCTGTCCCAGAGGAGAGAAGAAACTGGAAAATCCATGCAGCTCTAGGAACAACCACAGCTGTGACTTTATATATTATACTGCAATACAGTCTAAAAACAATACAACTACTACTACTTCAATACATGTAGCTGATACTTCCATACTTTAACTTAAGTAAAGTTTGGAGTGGTAGAGCTTACTCGTAATGTATTCCCAGTGTGTGTTATAAGTACTTTTACTGCATTAAAGGATACGACTACTTCTTCCCACACTGCCTCTGGCCTTTGTATTACACATACACTACCGGTCAAAAGTTTGGGGTCACTTAGAAATTTCCATTCCACTCCATTCCAGACAGAATACCAGCTGAGATCAGTTGTATTGTTGCAGTTTTCAGATTACATTATGTGCTTACATAATTGCAAAAGGGTTCTCCAATGTTTTCTCAGTTAGCCTTTTAAAATGATATCAGATGAATGGTTGCTGATAATGGGCAATGTAGATATTGCATTAAAAGATCAGCCACTTCTGTCTACAACAGTCGAGAACCCTTTTGCAATTATGTAAACACATAATGTAATCTGAAAACTGCTGCACTGATTAAAAAAACAATGTAACTGATCTCAGCTGGTGTTCTGTCTGGAATGGAGTGGAATGTATGTATGTATGTTCCGGTGTAGCTGAATAACTGAAGCTCTGGCCCACGTGCAGGAGTCTACGGACGACCCCGAGACAAAGGCGGGGGGGAAACCGGGGCAGAAGCTCGACGATGACGAGGACAGGAAGAACCCGGCCTACATCCCGAGGAAGGGTCTGTTCTTCGAGCACGATGTCCGAGGACACGCTCAGGAGGAGGAGAGGTGGGGTTTCATCTATTGTTATTATTAGTATTATTAGTATTAATATATAATGCATTCTTTGAATGAAGTTTGGTCAAGAGGCAGTGGGGTACATCTGCAGTGTAAATGAATGTAAGTGAAGCTGTACAAACTAATTGTAGGTAAAAGCGCAGTGGTTTTAAAACTATGCAGTTTAACCCTCAGGTCTGAGGGCATTTTTACACATCTTCTTAAATTCACCTTTTTTAGGGAGATTTATATGACCTGGAGGGCATACCCTCATACTCTGCTTCTGACTGGCTAGTAGTCCTTACCTAGGTACTGTCAGGGCACGCCCTCATACTCTGTTTCTGACTGGCTAGTAGTCCTTACCTAGGTACTGTCAGGGCACGCCCTCATACTCTGTTTCTGACTGGCTAGTAGTCCTTACCTAGGTACTGTCAGGGCATACCCTCATACTCTGCTTCTGACTGGCTAGTAGTCCTTACCTAGGTACTGTCAGGGCACGCCCTCATACTCTGCTTCTGACTGGCTAGTAGTCCTTACCTAGCTACTGCGCATGTGCGACTCCCAACAAAGATGCAACAGAAAGTGAGATGTCTCACTCTGTAGCTAAAACAGAGAGCTCAACACACAGGGTGAAAAGAGGAGCTGCAGCAATGTGCAGTACAACAAAAATATGGTCTTTTTTGAAAATGAAACCATGTAAACCTATTCTGGTACAACCTCTACATACAATTATGAACCTGGAAATTAGCATAATATGAGCACTTTAAGAGCTAAAGCTGAAAAGTTGAAGTTCGCTTTTTGAAATCTTTGCCCTCTCAGACCGAAAGGTCGAAACAGGAAGTTGTGGAAGGACGAGGGTCGCTGGGAGCACGACCGCTTCAGGGAGGAGGAACAGGCGCCCAAGAGCCGCGAGGAGCTCATCGCCATCTACGGTTACGACATCAGAAACGGCGGCGGCTCCGGAGACCGACACTACCGGCAGCAGCGCCGGCCGAGGTGAGCGCCGCCTTGACCAAGGAACTGGGGGGGTTAATCCTCAGTTTATTGAAGTGTATACATGCTTGTCAGTCAAATGAGGAGTAACGTTACACAGGACAGGTGATGATGCTGTCAGGTCCGAGATATCTTTAAAGTTCCTTTTCTCCTGCGTGAGTAGACTGTGTTTTGATGTGTGTGTGTGTGTGTGTGTGTGTGTGTGTGTGTGTGTGTCCGTCCGCAGACAGAGTACGTCTCCCAGCAGAGACAAGCGGTGGAGAGACGGAGGCGCAGAGCGGCCGGTCCGATCCTGGCAGCAGAGCGCCGCTCCGAACCGAGGAGGCGCTCCGCCTTCATCCACCCCCCCGTCCTCCGTGCCCCCCTCGTCTCTCCCCCTCTCCTCCTCCCAGCGCAGCGGCAATCCCTCCCGGCCGCCTCCCTCCCGCAGCCGACCCTCCTACCAGAATCAAATGCACCCCGCGCCTCAGTCCCAGTACCGGAACAGCGACTCAAATGCGCCCCAGATGCACCCCAGGGAGCGACAGGGCCCCAAAGCTCAGTCCGACCCCGCGGGAGACAGGGGCGTGGGCAGCAGGGGCGGCGGGGGGAGGGGCCCCTCCGTGGTCGTTGAGGATATTGCGTTCAGCCACGGGGGCGTTCGGGAGCAGGACCTAGGTGTTGCGACGACGGCGGCGTCCCAGTCTGCGTCACCGAGACGACAGCAGCAGGAGCAACGCAGCGGTGCCGACAGACCTGCGTCCGGATTGGCACATTCCGCCTTGGACGCCTCGTCGCCGTCGACCAATCGGGAGGCCTCTCCTCCCACCGAGCGGCCGGCGATGGAGCGTAAATCGTACTCGCTGGCTCGCAGGACTCGCTCTCGGCCCGCCGACCTGGGCAGCAAGCAGCCGTCCGTGGAGGAGTCGGCCGCAGCCGGGGGGAACAACGCCACCGCCGCTGCCTCCCCCGGTGCCGCCGTGGGAGGGAAGAGCTGGGCGGGGGCGGGCGATGGGCCAAGCCAGACAGGAGTCACGGGAGGGCTGGCGGAGATGGACCAGAACTTGGCTCGACTCAGTCTGGCGGGACAGAGCTGGAGCCAGAGCCCGACGTCCTACTTCCGCTCGGAGATGAAAGGTGAGTTCAACTCAGGGCCGCTCCATTATGGGAAAAATCATGATCCCGATTATTTTGGTCAATATTGGAATCACAATTATTTAGCACGATTACTCGTTGACTTTTGGAAAGATGTTGCATTTTTTTGTGTGTTTTTTTTTTTTAGGGCTGTCAAACGATTACATTTTCTTAATCGCATGTTTTATCACATGATTAAAATTCTGTTATTTTGCATTTCAGAACTGTTACATAGTACATATTAACAATGGAAAGTCATTCTTACCAGTGGATCTTGATTGGGAATCAAATGAATGCAAAGAAAGTGACTTTATGAACTTGATTTTAAGATTTGTATTTGTTTATTATATATTTAATCTAGTCACACATTTGAACAAACAACTTGGAATGCACCACGAGGCTGTAAATTACCAGTTTCATTGAACGCACCGTCTGTGTTTTTTCCGACAACAGCAGCTGCAGACTGTTACATCCCGGTGTTGAATCCTCTACAGTGAAATACAGACAAACTTTACACCGTTCAGCGTTAGCTGTCAGCATTGTAACCGTGTTTAATCCAGCTACTAGCTAGCGGTAGGCTAACGTTAGCTGTTGTTGAGTATAGTGTTAACTAGCGTCACGTGCAGCGGTGTTTGTGTTGCCTGTATCGTCTGTTTCAGAGCATCAGAGAGAAGTGCAGACGTATCAGTGGCACCAGAATGAGGCACCGAAATCCGCGTTGCTATTCCTGCAGCAGCAGGATGTGTTGCGAGGAAGTACGGCAAAATAGTAGCACGACGCAAAGCCGAGTGAAGTGAAAATAAATTAATAAATGGCGGCATGTGATTAATACGATTTTAAAAAAAATAAAAAAATAAATTTAACGCATTATGCTCGGCCCTTAATCGCATTGCGATTAAAGTGTTAATGCTGACAGCTCTAGTTTTTTTTCATTCAGAACACGAGTTTTAAAATAAGAGTTCACTTGCAAAACATAATGTGCAAAATAATCGTTTTTTCTCAATTACATTTTTATTGTTCTTGATTGGCCAAAAGCACATCTGTGTGTGCGTGCGGTGGCTTGTTATGTTGACTTTCCCTCCGTGGCGTTCTACGTTCCCCGTGCCCGTCAGCCGACCTTTAACGTTGAACCTTTTGTCTCTCTGTCTCCTGTCCTCAGGCCTGCCCAACGCCATGCACATCCCCGGCGGACCGCCTCCGTTCTCCGCCATGGAGGAGATGGGTGCCGGCTCCAATCGAGCCAAGCGCTACTCGTCCCAACGGCAGAGGGCCGTGCCCGAGCCGGCGCCGCCCATGCACCTGGGAGTGATGGAGGGACACTACTACGAACCCAGTAAGACGAGATGACGCACAGACACGCACAGCAGTCAGGAGCCGTGTGATGCCGGTCATATGACCGGCGAGGTTGCATTTTACCCAAGTTCTGGTCAAATATCTCCCGTGGCTAAAACAAACGGGCGGTGCTGTTTTTGCCCTCATTGTTGTCTGTAAAGTTAGCAGGAAGTGATGTAATGTCACCTTTTTGTGGAGTGAGCACAGCGCCAGGAACCCCCCCCACACACACCTTTAAACGCTGCATTGCTTGTGAGGAAATAACTGGACTAACAGGCTTTAAATGTGACACATTTTCTCTGTGCGGTGGATCAAATTCACGCGGAACTGAAAAGTGATGCACGTGGATTTCAAAAAAAGTAACTGATAAATATTTAAAGTAACTTTTTAAAGTGTTAAATTGATGCCCACCAGCTTTAAGGAGTCAACCTAGGGGCAAACACTGCAGCTCTAGTAACGTGTAATGTGGCCCTTAAAATAAAAAACAGACTCTTTTCAGTCTGTCGTTCTACCTCCTGCTCGCCAGCAGAGGGCAGAAGACTTCCAGCATTACATAAAATGTCTTTGATTTGTCAACATTTGGTGCACAGAGCACTGTTTTGGTCCAGACTTTTACTCTTCCAAAACTGGCCCAAAACAATCTTCACTTCACTTAGGAAAGGACTCTTGTCTCTGCTGATATTTACGGGAATGTGTTGTCTTTAATGTCTGCAGGAATCAGACAGGAGCGCGTCATATTTCAACCCTCCTGTTGTCCTCTTTCAAAACGTTTCTATAGTTGAAATTTGGTTTTCGTTCAACCAAAATGTCAAAACTAAGATGGATGGTTCCATACAACGCTCTTCACAAGTAAAATAAATGATCAGTCCACTACTTGGGGTGTTTTATTAAATTTTATAGCATTTGGAGAGAAAAAAATATTTAAAAAAAAAAAGTGTCAAAAATTACGGAAAAAAAGAAAACGGAAAAGGCGCAGAAAGAATCTTCGGAAAAAGTGACCAAATGGAGAACAAAAACAGACAAAACTTACATGCGTGATTACAGCTCTAACGTGAGCCCCCATTTGTACTCTGAAGACGGATTTTCCCGAGGTCAGCCAGATCCACCCGCCGAGTACCCCGTTGCTCCGTGCATCAACAGTGAAAGCTGTAGTAACACAGTTTATTAGCACTTCTGTCCTATTTGTGTCTCACTAAATCAGTCGTACACACAGTGCTGTCCATCTTCTATCTGTGGACAATGTTGTTACGCTGTTTGTATGCACACAAAAAAACGGCGTAATGCATTGTTATGAACTGGCATTGCTAACCTGGCTAGAGCTAATGAAAACAATGAAAATCCGACTTGTAAATGGAGCGCATTCAACTCAGGTCTGACGTCATTCCCAGCTCCGACTTCCCCAGTTCCCAGGTCAATGGAACGCACTGTCTGTCTCTAACGTAGAGTTTTTCCTGCGTGTCTCTACGACAGCCAATCACAAACATTATCATATCTTGGTAGAAGCATGCTGATTGGCTCACTGACGCTGCTGAGATTTACTCCTTAGGGATTGAAATTGGGTATCGGATTACGATTTATTCGATACTTTCGAGGCAGTTCGGTCGGTGCCTAAAAAATATTGAATTCAGTGCCCGGCCCTTAAAAAAATATACAGTATATTGTGGATAAATGGATGTAATGTGTCTCTGTCTCAGTGTCGAGGACACGTTACATGTACAAATAATAATACAAGCATAAAAACATAACGGGAAATGAAGTACAGTAGTAGTAGTACTACTTGAGTCAATGTGCAGTCCGCCACTTTGTTTAACCTCCGTGTGTCTCTGTCTCAGTGTCGTACCAGGGACCAATCTATGCCCACGGGGACGGCCCCGCCCCCATCCCGCCGCAAGGCATGCTGGTCCAGCCAGAGATGCACATCCCCCACCCCGGTGAGTGCAGTTTGGTTTCCTCGCTTGTTTGCTAAAGATGTAAGATAAGATATACTATATTGTTCCCGAAGGGACATTTGTTTTGGACTCTGAGAGCCCCCATAGGTTCTTAGTTGCATCATTAGAAAATATGTAGCCAGATTCAGTGGTGTAGTCTAGTTTTTTGTAGTGAGTACACTGTCATTTTTTTTCCCACTCAGCACTAGACTCGCCCGTCCCAGAGCGACAAGCCCATAGATTTTTTGTAACGTTACAGCGTAAAGCATCAGCCTCACCTGGCTCATTTTCTGTAGTTTCTGTAACGTTAACGTCTGCTGCAGTCTTACTCGAAGCGGCAGTATAGCTTCAGGGGCCGGCTAACCGTAACACTAAAAGTGTAGTTTAGATTTGCTTTCATTTTATATATCTAGCTACTTTAGTGATTCACATTTTGTTAATTTCAAATTTGCACAGTGTAGTTGTTCCTAGGCGACTTGCAACACAGACAAGGTGAATTTATGATCGTATGTGCAAATGTTCTCTCACAAAACAATCCTTACATAACGGTATCCTCAAGTTTTTATAAGTGGGTATACTGAAATCCTTGACCTTTCCTAGTGAGTATCAAAGTTATTATAGTTTTGCATTTTTTTTGCGTTTTTATTTTTATTTCGTTTTGACTTTTTGTTTTCAAATTCAGTTTAGTTTTAATTCGTTTTTAAAGCGGGTTTGCTAGTTTAGTTTTTATTTTTTGAAAATGCTAAAAGTTTTAGTCGTTTTTGGTAATATGGGTTATTTGTCGGGGGATTCAGAAAGATCAGAAAAAGTATTGTGTAATAATAACTCAACAAAAACATCATACAATTTTAGAAATATGTATTCACAATGTATTCAACAATAACACCAGTACATAAAATGTAGCCTACATATGGTCATAAATATGTAAACAGTCTACACAAGATGCCGCAGTAAAATGTGTAAGTGACGTGTTCCAGGAAAAAACCTAAATAGCCAACAGACTAAAGAAGACATGAACAGGTGTTTTCAACTTTGGTTCGAGTAAAGTGGCGAACTTTTTGAAGTCAATCGACTCACACAGTTGTGTAGACATCCCAGTATCAATCCACATATTAACCCACGCTTCCTCCCGCTTCTGGTGTTCCTGTGTATTTACTAACCAGCAGCTGTCTGGTCGCCGGTGAAAGCCCTCCCGTAGTGTTCTCTGTCCTGCTGTTGTCTCTGTTATGCTGCCTGGCCCTGTACCCATACATCCATGCCCTGTACCCATACATCCATGCCCTGTACCCATACATCCATGCCCTGTACCCATACATCCATGCCCTGTACCCATACATCCATGCCCTGTTCGGGGTTAGCTTCTGTTTCAGGGAAAGGCGGCTTTGCGTTCTCCTTTACCTTGTTAAGGTAAGCTAGGTTGGCCTCCTAGCTTGTGTGCATTTCTCAAATGTACTTTCAAATTTGTGGGATTTTCCCCTGTTATAAATTGTCCACATATTTTACCACCTTCCACTTGCTTTTATCTGTCACGGTCATAATCAAATAGGACTGTCGCTTTCTTCCGACTTTCGGTACTGCTATGATGCCAGGCGACGAGGCGAGGGGCATGGACACGTTGTGTTCAATTTGACGTGGAATGTCGGAATTTCTGGGTTCCCAGTCGGAGACTATACACGTCTACGGGAAATATCATGGTCGGACAGATATAACGTTATTTGCTCTATGAAAGATCGACAAAGATGAAAACTAAGTACATTTACTCGATTATTTTATTTTAGTTAGTTTTGCAAGCAGACATTACAGTTTTAGCTAGTTATCGTTTTTATGTAATGCCTCGTTTTTATTTTTATTTCAGTTAACGACTGTTTTTTCCCACCTAGTTTTTGTTATTTTGTTCGTTTTCGTTAACGATTATCACCTTGGTGGGTATACTCCGTATACCTGCGTATCACGTAGACTACACCACTGGCCAGATTCTAGCCATGAAGCTACTGAGGTGTATGGGCATTGATTGTACTTGGATTTTAAGTTTTTAAAACATTGATTACCTCCTTTCTTATCAGGGACCTTTTCAGATATAAAACTTTTTTTGGAATAGACTTGAGCATTAGATTAAGAAGAGCCTGTTGTATGTATGTGTGCGCCTTACCATTTACTGCATAATTATGTAATAAATCTTTTATATGAGTCACTAGCACAGAATCATAATAGAAACAGTTATTGGAATGAGTGTGAAAAGATCAAGTTTCCAAAACATAATCAAGACTGCAGGGTTTTTCCTGCAAAGGGGAATCTTTGGTGCCACCCAAAGAGGTTTCAAGGCTGTGACACACCAACCCGACGGCCGACCTTCGGCAGAAAAGGCAGTCGGGACTGACTGCCTCCCCGAGTTGGTCCAAAAAGTGCCTTGGAACACCGAGGCGACCCCGACTTGAGCGTATGTTCTGCGCGTGCGCAAGACTCACCACGTCTCACTAACAGCAGCTGTATTGTCGCCCAAAAAATGAAAACCGGCAGCTGATTGGACGAACGCGTCACGTGGGTCTGGCTTCACCCCACCATAATGGCGGCTCGTTCACAATACGTTCTCATATTCTACGAAAACAGTTCACCGAAACGTGTTTCTGAAAACATTTTAAGCGAGTAATGGGCCGTGCAGTCGCTGAATCTGTCTTTATTTCAGATTCGACAAAGGTCAGTTTAACAGATTTTGAGACACTCTAGTCACGCTCATCCCGCTCGTCATTTCCAGGGTTAGCGCTCCACCAATCAGATTGGTCAGAGAGTCCGACTGCCCGCCCTCTGACCCAGCAAGTCAGGTCGGCCAAAATGAAGGCCGGCGGCCCCTCGGAACACACCAAACAATCTTGAGGCAACCAACCTCGCCAGACTGTCCGACGGCCGATAATCGGGTTGGTGTGTCAACAAATCAACCATTCGCAGTTCAAATCCTCTCCGTATGTGTTTAATAGCAATTAACCAAACAACTGTTGAACAAGCAGGACATCAACCCCGTCGGTTGCACTCTCCACGATAAGTGTAGCACAGCCCTTGCACAATGGGATATTGCACAACCAACATATTGCTCAACCCCAGAAGCCTACTTATCACACAAATGACACAATGCACTGACATAATGCACAACCCCAAATTGCCTACATGGTACACAAATGACACATTTCCACATAACCTGAACAATCCAACAGCCCATGTATTGCACCACAAACGTATTGCACAACCCCAATAACCTACTTATTGCACGGTGACATAGTGCACAACCCTGTGCATAGTGCACAATGTAGATTATTTTTTTTGTGTTTCTTCTCACTGACCTCTTCCTCCTTCTTTAGGTCTCCATCCCCACCAATCGGGCGGCCCCATCGCTAACCCCCCGCTGTACGGCGGCCCGCCTGTTTCGCTGCCGCCGGGCCAGCCGCAGCAGCTGCTGCCCCCACCTTTCTACCCTCCGCCGGGCGTCATGACCTTCCCTTACCCCACCATGTACCCGACTCCACAGGTTAGACTCCCTGTTCTGAAATATAACATCACTCCGATCACGTAAACCCCATAATAATCCCTCGGGACACACACACACACACACACACACACACACACACACACACACACACACACACACTGAGGCTTGTTTGCTCATTAGACGTCCGTTAAACTATTGAAACTGTATGAACCGTTGTCCGGCCTGTGATTTGTTCCCCCTCCTGTGGATAACAAAGTTTTGAAACAGGATTTGAATGTGCCTGTGTCTCAGGGTCAGGCCCAGGTGACCTACGGAGGCGTGACGTACTACGACACGATGCAGCAGCAGGCTCAGCCCAAGCCCTCGCCCCCCCGCCGCACCTCCCAGCCCGTCACCATCAAGCCCCCCCCTCCGGAGTTGCACTTCGCCACAGAGTGACCCCGCCGGCCCCCCCTCACCCCTCCCCCTGCCACCCAGCCTCAGCCTCACTCTGATCCCAGAACTACAGGTGAGCACGCCAACTCTTTACTGTGTCCCAGTCAGAAACACGGTTGTTGCCAGGTAAGTAGCTGTCTGTCTGTCTGTCTGTCTGTGTCTCTGTCTGTCTGTGTGTGTCTGTCTGTGTGTGTTTCTGTGTCTGTCTGTGTGTGTGCGTCTCTGTCTGTCTGTGTGTGTCTCTGTCTGTGTGTGTGTGTGTGTGTGTTTCTGTGTCTCTGTCTGTGTGTGTGCGTGTCTGTCTGTCTGTGTGTGTGCGTGTCTCTGTGTGTGTGTGTTTTCTGTGTAAAAACAGTAGCGATGCACAATATCTAGGTTCCCACAGGTTTAGGCCTTAAAAAGTCTTAAAATCGCTGAAGTGTTTACTCAATTTGAATAAGTTTATTAACTTTGCAAGTACTTTTGTGTCTCTGCATTTAGTTTTACTTTTATCTTGATAAAGGTCTTACATTTCATTCATAAAGGTCTTTAAATTTGACTTGTTGAAACCTACAAAACTCTAAAAGTATCGGTTTGTTATCGCCGTCGCGATATCAACCGGCACAATAAACATATCGCGAAAGAGTTCCAGCACAATACTGAGAGCAGCAGAATGGCACACAAGCACGGAATACAGAAACAAATAACATATACATATAACTATTTAACATTAATTGTGTCCTCTACTCTTCTACATCTCAGAGGTCACTGTTGCACTTTTATCTGACAGCTTTAGTTACTTCTCAGATGACAGTTTTTCCTCCGGGGTCCCGGCAGCTTTACACTTTGTTAAACTGCCAAACAGTTAAAAAAGTCAGACTGCATGTAAACTAAAAATGAATGCATAGAAAGTCTGCAAAATCCGAACCCAGCCCCTCACAGATTTGTCATCCGGCTGCGTATCCATTTAGGTTCACAGTAGATTAAGACCCGCCTAGTTGTGCGCCAAAACCAAAAAGACCGTGAACTGTTTTTCAAACTAATTACGCGACACTTAAGGGGGAAAGAGACAGAGAGAAAGGGGGGGGGGGAGAGGGTAGAGAGACAGAAAGGGGGGAAAGAGTCAGAGAGAGAGAGAAGGGGGAAGAGAGACAGAGAGAAGAGGGGGGAGAGACTTGTTTTCAACTTTGAAACAAGTTGCTGTAAAAATGTAACGGTTGATTTGCTAAATTCTAGGATGCTAAAGGAACTTTTTTGCCAACTTTTGTAGGGCTTCATGTCGACAAAAATGCGACAAAAGCATTGCAAAAAAACAACAACAAACTTTTAAAAATCGACTGTCTGAAAAACTAACAAACAGGAACAGAAAAAGCAACAAAAATGTAAAAAACAAAAAAAACAACAACATGCAATTAAACAGTCGAAGATGTTTTACTTTTTCAAAATAAAAGCATGTCAATAAACAACTAACTAAGCTGGTCCTTAGTGAAGTTGAGCTTTAGAGGGTTGATTTGTCTGAACTGGGTTTTCATTTGTGTTTGTAGGAGCGGGATGGGAGGGTCAGTGAGGAGCTGTGGCCGGTCGTCCACGGCAACCATCCAGAGAGGGAGGGGCGGGTGGACTGCAGGTGACGCTCAGCATCTCTGGTGGACTTTTTCTTCTCCCCTTTCTTTTTTTGTTTTGTTTCTCCTCTTTGTCTCCTCGCCTGTAGCAGCGAGGCGACATACGGACTGTTCTGTAACTCTGCGGCCGCAGGTTTGATCCCACCAACGTGTCTTTGAGCAAACAAAAATGGAAAATGACGAGTTGAAACCCTTTAGAAGCATTTAACGTCACGTCGGGACGGACGGATGGAGTCAAACTCTTAATGTTTGGGGTCAGAGGTGTGAAATCGGTAACGGTATTTTTTTTTAATTTTTTTTTGTCCTTTCTTCACGGCTAACAGGACTCGGACTGAACCCCGGGAAACAGCAGTTAACGGGCAATGTATACGGTTTCTTTGTTCAGTTTACTTCACTCTGTACTTTAGCTTTTTGTCTTTTTGTTCTGTCATTATCCATGGTAGTTAATACAGAAAGTAGAACAACATAAAACATTTGATGGATGTTTGTGTGAAGATCTCTGCGTTCGTTGCTATAACTGACTTATAAATGGGAGACGTAGATTTTAAAAACCTGTACCGTTCGTCTGATTTATGCTCCGTTAATCTGCAACTTTGATTACGTGTCAGAAAACTTGACTCCAAGAAACCCGCGTTTCTCAGAGTCAAAGGAGGGGTTTCCATTCGTTCATTCGGGTTTTCATTTCAACATACTCGGAGAAAAACCAGAAAACGGTCAGTGGGGGCTTTGACGTAAACGTTACATCGTTTCTCGAAACCCTCGCCAGTTCATTTTCACTTGATCTCGAGACTTTGTTTTCTACGCCCCGCAGCAGTGAATAGAACGGAGGACACCTGCAGAAAAATCTTACAGGACTAAAACGTACTGCGCCCCACTGCTGCAACACAGCAACAAGCGCCTGCTGGAAGTACGACGGCGGCCGCTACGGGAAGCAAGACTTACGCACGTAAAATTTGAGAAACCCAAGATCGGATAACGATTCCAATAGTCGTAATTTTTGAAACGCTTCCTCGATGCCCAATCCTATCTGTCGCCCAGCCTGGAGACAGTGTTCGTTTACCACGGCGAACGTAAAACAAAATCAGAAGGCGTGATGCAGACTGTGTCGTACCACCTGGGATTTATTTAATTGCCGCTTTTAAAACTCGGTTAATCTGCTCGTCTGAACGCTTTGTTTTTGTCTGACATCTTTCATTTAGCAGAAAGTGAAACTGAAAGTTGCACAAAAGTCCGTCTGACAGAAGCTGCTGCTGCAGGCTTGGAGGCGTTTATTGTTGCTGTACATAGAAAATCTAAATGTTTATATAGAAGCTTGAAGAGATGAACTAGAGCGGTAAACATATTCTAATAAAAACTACTAGTGCTGCAGAATGAGAGCGCATCGGCAGGGACCTCGAATGTTAAACGGCGGATTTAATTTAGAGAGACGACAGCAAAGGAGCCGCGTGGCTTTAGCTTTGATTTCTTCTCCTTTTTTTTATTTTTATTAAATGTTTTAATTTGAATACTGTTTTTTTTTTTTTTTTTTGTATTGTTAGTAAATGCCATGAGGCATTGCCAGTCCTCAATGCAAATGTGGACTTCTTGTCTTGATGATTTATTTGTTTTAATGCACGTTTAATGAGGCTAAACACTGAGAGAAAACCACTTCATAAAACGTCGACGTTTTTGTTTGTCCTGCAACAAAAGATGGGGGGGCGGAGGGGGGGGGGGGGGTTGTTAAAAGTGTATTTTTCTCTTCATTTGTTTTTACATAAAATTTAAAAGAATGAAGTGTTTTGTGGTTTGAATGTCAAATTAAAATCAGATAAAGTTCTTTGTTCCTAATTGAACGACATGATCTCTGTCATTTCAAATCATGCTGATGATTTACGAAGAGACTCTAATAACTAACGGTTAAATATGGAAGCTTATTTGTACCAGAAAGGAAGAAAAAAAATGTATTGGATCATCTGCCTAGTTGGGGTTTCTTTATGGTAACGTCACAAGAGAGTTCCCCATGCTTTACTTTAGGGATGCTCCGATACGCTAAAGGCCGTAGGAACGTGGAGATACCGACCCGACGCCGTAGCCTGACGTGCAACGCTCCAAAAAATGTTGCGGTGACGCACATCGCTCGACCGTGGCTTGGTAGCGTTGCATTACCCACAAGATAATCACCGTCACTCTACCACACACGCACGCGCACACACACGCACACTCTATATACACACACATACACACACACTCGACACACTCCTGCGTGGAGCCTCTGTAGGACCATAAATCAGGCTGAACACACAAATCACTTCTGTGTAGTCCAATGACCGTTGGTTTGAATAATCGAGAAATGTGAAATCTGCAAAGTTGTTCACTTCTGTCATTTTCAACCGTAACTGTAGTCAAGGATCATCGAAAGAATATTTCCAGGATAATTTTCTGTTCCGCTGCCGGATGTCCCTCCTCTTCCTCTCTCTGTGTGTGTTTCAGTTTGTCAAACTGCGTTCTCTTCGGGAAACAACAACGCACTCCGAGCTACACACTGAAAATGTCAAGTTCTGAAGAAGATTTGGATGGTGCAACAAGACAAACCTGCTTGGTTCTTTCAGGGAATGATTGTAAAGATTTACAAAGAATATGTTTAGGGCATTTCCTCTCTAACTGGGACGTTTTGGGACCGATTGGTGGAAAAAAAAGAGTGAAGAAACTAGATAATATTCACATTTAACAAGCTGAAATGAGAATTTCTACTTTTCTTTTTTCATGAAGGAGACTAAAACCGATAATCGGGATAGCAGCTCTATTAAGTACGAAGATGTTTTCATTATTTTAATGATAAATAATTCAGTCAATTTATCTTATTTATTGCGGTTTGGATTTGCAAAGCCTGATGTTTCCTTACACGTAAAGGAAAGATCCTTTACAACTTTCCCACAGGGAGGCAGACAGCTTATTGATTCAACACTGGGATCAGATTGGCCCAGGTATCGGGACTCGGACAGGTGCGTCCCTAATTTTATTAACCAACAACTTTCTAAACTCTGAGCTCAGCAGCGGCGGGATTTATTTTATTTGCTGAAGTTTGAAGTTCTTCGAGCTTCGGTTTCCCAAAGCCCAGATATCGTACACTCTAAGAAATAAATCTGTAAAATAACAAGAAGTTCTGGCAGCGTATAACCCGGACTTTGCCCCGTATTTAAAACCAGAAATGTGTGTAGCTGCAGTTGAAATACACAACATTTGAAAGAAACTTCCAAAAATGTAAAAAAACAAAACAAAAAACAGTGAAGAAAGCATCACAAAGGTCGAAAAAAGCAGCAAAAATTTCGTAAAAAAAGCGGCAGTTGTCGAAATAAATGACTACGTGGACTTCTTTAAATTCCCAAACCCTCTGTAGCCGACAAAAGTTGTCTTTGCACAAATTATACAATTTGAAATATAAGGAATATAACAATCAAGTTTTATGGACAATTTCTGTTAAATTATACAGACCCTAAACTGTTAATACACACATATATTTTAGATGTATTAGAGCTGAAACAGTCGGCTCGTTGCAGCCCTACTTTTATTTACAATTACCAAAACGACTTTCTAAACTAATGCGCCTCCGTGAAGTTTAAGGTCCTTTGAGCTTCGGTTTTCCAAAGCCCAGATATATTTTCAGAGTTGAAACGGTCAGATCAGTGCATCCCTACTTTTATTAACTATTACCTAAACGACTTTCTAAACTTTTGCACCTCCGTGATGTTTACGGTCCTGCGAGCTTCAGTTTCCCAAAGCCCAGGTACGTTATCAGCGCTGAAAGAGTTGGATCTCTACTTTTATTTACGTAAACAACTTTCTAAACTCTGATCTTGGCAGCGGCGGGATTTATTTGATTTGCTGAAGTTCAAGTCCTGCGATCTTCGGATTCTTATCGGAGCTGAAATGGTCGGATCGGTGCATTCCTACTTTTTCTAACAATGACTTAAATTACTTTCTACACTCTGAGCTTGGTAGCGACGGGATTTATTTGATTTGCTGTAGTTTAAGGTCCTGCGAGCTTTGGTTTCCCAAAGCCCAGATATCTTATCGGAGCATCCCTACTTTTACCAACATTTACCTAAATAACTTTCTAAACTCTGAGCTTCTGTCCCTCCGTGAAGTTTAGATTCCCCCAAGCTTCAGTTTCCGTTTGGAAAAAAACAAACTTTTATTTTGAACAATATTACCTCCAGTGTTCTGCTTCTATGCAACGAGAATTTATAAAAATCCCTTGAGGGTTAGAGGTCATTCGTTCCCGAATTTATTTAAATTTTTTCCACAACTCATAGTGTTCTCGTTTCATGTAAGATGAAAGCGTGTTTGTGACGTCAGCTTGTGCACACTTCCAAAACCCTGAAAAGTGACTTCTATGAATGAATGAGTCCTCAGCGGGATCTAAATGTTATTGATGGTAGAAACGTTAACTTTCCTCTTCACTGAATTATTTTACCGTCTGAGTAGACGCTGTTCACTGTGACTCCTTTGTTTTTTGTCAATGTTACCACGATGATGATGATGATGATGCATAGATGGTTTTGTTTCTGTCTGTTTGTGGAGGACATCGTCCACACAGGATCAATAAAAACATAATTATATTAAAATTCTTTTTTTTTCTTAACTCTAAAAAGGTTAGTTTCCTCTTTCTTTCCTTTGTCCTCCTTAGCTACTTTACCTTTATTCTGTCTTACTTTGCTCCTTTCTTTCCTAATTGTCCCCTCCTTTCTATCTTTCCTTCCTATTTATTTAATTCCCCCTTCTTTCCTCCTTTCTTTTCTCCTCTTTCCCCCTTTTTTCTTTCCTCCTTTATGCTTTCTTTTCTCTTTACTCCTTTCTCTCCTTCTCTTTCCTCCTTTTTCCCTCCTCCTTCCTCATTAAAATCTCCTTTATTTATTCTAACCTCTGTCTCTCAGCTGCTCTGACCGTTGACATGAATATTCAGAGGGGGCGGGAGCTCTTATGTAAGCTGATTGACAGGCTCTGACAGCCAATCAGAGTGCAGACAGCGTCTCATTAATATTCAACAGCAGCTGAGCACAGAGAGGGACTCAGCTGTTCGACGAGTCATTCAAAGATTCAAACACACACAACTTTATCCCAGCGTTGGCTCTTCCATCGTCCTTTTGTTCAGGAGTTGGTCGTAACCATGGCGATGAGCTGACAGCTGAGCTTGGAAGACGGTGATGATGTAACTGTTTTGTAACGGTTTCAGAACATGAAGAGCCTCCTGCCTTCTAATTGGCTCGTTATCGATGATGTAACAGCTGCTCGACCACTCATACTTCAGTGTTTCTCTCACACATAAACACGCAGACATGCACGCATACGCACACACAGACACACACACAGATACAGACACACCAGAGACACACGCAGACACACACACAGACATACATACACAGACGCACACATACAGACACATGCACAGACACACACACAGACATACATACACACACACAGACATAAATACACACAGACATAAATACACACAGACACATACGCACAGACATACACACACACAGACGCACACATACAGACACACACATACAGACACATGCACAGACACACACACACACACACACACAGACACACACAGACAGACACACGCAGACACACACACAGACACACACACTCCGACATACATACACACACACACACGCACACAGACACATACGCAGACAGACACACACACAGATACACACACGCAGACACACACACAGACATAGATATACACATACGCAGACACACACAGACACACGCACACAGAAACGCACACATGCAGACACAGACACATACACACACACATACACACGCAGACACACAGCTTTCTTTGCCTTCTTTTATTCTTATCTTTTATTCTTTATTCTTCTTTTACTCTTCTATTTCTTTCTCTCTTTCTTGATGCTGATTTGGTGATTTTGGTAAATGAATGATTATATAATAATAATTCCGTCTCGTCCTCTCAGTCTGGAAACATGGATCCCTGGAGTGTTTCAGAGCAGCTAAGTAAACTTAAACCCAACGCTGCATCGTCAAGGTAACACAGGTCAAGGTGTTGCCCCGTTCCTGTTGAAACCATTTAACCATTTAGGCTGCGCCCACAGGCTCTCGCCAACCGCCAGCCGCCGGCCACCGGCCGCGCCTGTTAGGACTTGTTATGGCTTATACCAAAGACAACAACATCCTCATTCCTGGAGAATGTCACATGCACAAATCCAAATACATCAATTTGTGACCTATACCAAAGCCCTTAAAGTTCTTCTGTGAAATTTTAATTGTATTGAAGAATATGATTCAAAAATAAAGCCCTAGCTTTATTTTTTCTTGTATTTGTTGCTTTTTGTTTGGTTGCTTTTCCCCTTTTCTTTCTGATTTATATTATTTGGTTTTATACGTCTGTGCTTTTTCTATGCACCTGATCCTTTATAACACCGTGGAGGATTTGGAGCCTTATCGTTTGTTTAGGAATTTTGCAAACCCTCCTGTCGTTCTCCGGTCAAATTTGTCCCATTTTTTTGGGGTTCCGTACACCATTATTTTTCACAAGTCAAATTAATTATCAGTTCACTTCTTTCATTGAATGTGGGTGTTTGATTTGGATTTGCAAAAAATTCAATGAAAGAATGTTAAAAAAAAAACATTAGAAAATCGACAAAACATTGGAGAAAGTGGAAAAAAGTTTCAAAACCGCCGAGAAACGAGACAAAAGAAAGTTGAAAAAAAGTGACAAAAACATTGGGGAAAGTGACAATAGTGTTTAAAAAAAAGTTTTAATTTTAAATTTCGACCCAGAAAAACAAAAAGTTGCATGGTCGACGGGAAGACGACACAAGGGTTAAATAAAAAAAAACCTGTTTAGGTTTTAGGGGGGAAGGATTACGTGGGCAATGGAGTCAGCAGGTGGTTAGCTTAGCTTAGCATAAAGGCTGGAAACGGAGGGGAAGGCCAGGCTCTGTCCACTCGTCACACATTTAACTCTTTACATGTCAAGGGTTTTAGTTTCATGACCCCCCCCCCTTTTTTCTGTAACGTTCCGCCTTAACCTCAGGAGAAACACACCATCTACACACAGTTTAGTGTGTGTGTCTGTGTCTGAGTGTATGTGTCTGTGTGTGTGTGTGTGTGAGAGAGAGATTGTGTGTTCTTGTTTAACTATATTCGTGGGGTCCAAAAACCGGGAGTCCAGTATACTTGTGGGGTCCCAACAGCTTTGTGGGGCCAAAATGCTGGACCCCACCACTTCAAAGGTCTGTTTGAGGGTTAAGACTTGGTTTTAGGATTAGGGTTAGAATTAGGTTATGGTTAGGTGAGGGTAAGGGTTAAGGTTAGGCATTTAGTTGTGATGGTTAAGGTTAGGGTAAGGGGCTAGGGAATGCATTATGTCAATGACGGGTCCCCACGAAGATAGTGAAACGCACTATGTGTGTCTGAGTGTATGTGTCTCTGTGTGTGTGCCACTTAAGCACGAGTGTATGTTTGTGTGTCACTCAAGCGTGTGTGTGTGTGTGTGTGTGTGTGTGTGTGTGTCTGTCTGTCTGTCTGAGTTTGTGTGTGTGTCTGTGTATGCGCGTCACTTAAGCCTGCAGAGAAAGACACTGAGCGTGTGCAGAAGTGAGCTCCCATTCTGTCAACCTGCTGACACACACACACACACACACACACACACACACACACACACACACACACACAGTCAGACAGTATTATGTAACACACACACACTCTGTCTTGTAGGACAGTGACAGTCTGAAGCTGACCTCGGTTGTTGGGTCTTGTGGTTGTTGCTGTTTCAGAAATGGTTTCTCGGTTTCTCCACATCACCCGGCGGAGTCCTGACTCAATCACGGCTCCATTGCGCTTTCAGAAGCCTCTTCTCTTGTTGTGTTGAGTTCTTCAGACGGCCCCTTTCCGACGGGGAACTGAAGCCGTTATCTCTGCTCTCTTCAAAGCCACCAGACTCCTTTGACAAAAAACAGACATTTTACCGGAACGCGGGAGCTGCTGCTCTACCGCTGCCTCCATCGCTAAGTTAGTTTGTGTTATGTGCTGCCTAAGGGCCGTTTTACAGCCACCGCAGCTGAGCTGGCGCACGCCAATGTGACGTCAAAATGACGTAGACCTCGCTGGCGCGCCAGGATTTTGAGCGCGCGACCAGAGGTCGTGCACCGTTCAAATTTTTTTCAGCAACAGAGCGGAAACAGTAAGCATGGACGAGCTCGAGAGCAACGTGATGCCAGGACTCTCAGAGCGACTGCAGGTCTCTCTGGTAAACTTACTGGGTTAAGATGAGTTCTTTTATGGTGAATGAAAGGCTGGATCCCACCAAGTAGGTCATCCAATCAAATCGAAGCATTGACGTCAATGCTGCTGCCAGTTCTGCCGTTGTTTACCTTTTTTTTCTTCTTCTAGTCCGTAGAAAGAGCAAAGTAGGTAGCCTTTCCTCATTAGCGCCCCCTCTGTTCAGGAGAAGACTGCAACTAGTGTCACGACCACCACGCGCGAGTATAAACCGTTACGGCGCTCCCATGACGTCACACTGGCGCGCGACAGGTCGGCTACAGCGAGTACTCACACAACGTAACCGAGTACACACATTAACAACATGTAGACGTGTTGTCTATGTGTGAAAAATCGACGTATTGTTTACGTGTTGTTTACTCGTGAGAAATCACGTGTATTTGAACTGTTTGGCTTTCTATACCGCAGTAGCGTCACATTGCTTAGCCACTGGGCCGTTATTGCGGAACTTAGCACCGCTAACGTTGACTCAGCTAGGGCTAGTGTTCACATTATCCATAATCTAATTGGTACGCTGACCGCGGTAACCTACGTCAGTGGTTCCCAACCTTTTTTCCTTCTTGCCCCCCCTACTCATGTCTAAGAAAAGCTGAGCCCCCCCTGAAACCGAAGTTGAGGTTACTCTCGAGATAGATTCTTACTTTCTTTTTTGATATAGAGGAGTTATCAGCACTTTTATGTTTCTCCGCCATGTTTCATTCATAAAATAGTGATGCCGTGGCAGCAGGACAAACGAGGATGATAGCAGCTAGCAGCTGACCTGATGACAGCAAGGGTCCCAGGTTAAGAGGTCCCAGAGGTTTGGCCTACTAAGTAGCCTGCCTACAATTTTAAGCGAGAACAAAAATATATAGTTTTTATACAGACTTTTGTATTCATTATATATCAGGGCTCCAGACTAACTTTTTGCTTTGGTCGCACTGGTGCGCCTAACTTTTTTTATTTAGGTGCACCAGCACAAAATTTAGGTGCACCCAAATTTTTCATTGCGTCGCCATTAACGCCACAATTTCAAGGTCACCTTTTTATCACGATCCATATACATTTATATATATATATATATATATATATATATATATATATATATATATATATATTATGTCAATTATTTTAAACAAGAATAAAATAAATAATAATACTTTTTTTTTTTTAGTTGAAGCACAATTATACTGTACTCAAAGTCTTATAGCGGATCCCCCCTTGCTGTCAAATGCCCCTCAGATGGCCAACACCTGCAATTTGGCCTTCTTCCCCTTTGGCCTTGGCTAAACCAGCTTGCCACACTCCCTAGCATCAAAATTCTCCAAACTGGGCCCAGCTCACTGATTCTTATCAGATCTTCCACTAGTCCAGGACTAAAAATCATATCTCTGTATTTTTTGGCTGAATGGCGATACACTATATATCTCTATCTCTAATATATATATATTTTTACAAAGTGGGCTAAATGTTCAGTTTTAAGTCAAAGCCACTTTTCACAAGCTCTTTTATTAAAACAGATGTGATTAAAATAAAATGCAAAGACAGGGTTTCCTGCCCAATTTGAAAATATACAGCTGCAACACATGTAAATTATCTGAAATAAATAACCTGGGATATCTTTAAAAAAATATATCTCTGAGAAAGCTCCTTCACTTGTTTTCAACAACAATAACAGACCCGGATAGCCCAGTAGCTCATATAGGGAGAGAGGGGGAGTACGATGGACTGAAGCGTATGCTACTCACAGAGTGACAGCTGACTCATTATGAATGGGTCCAGCATGGGTCGAATGCGCTTTGGCGGGTCAGCGGCGTTACACACGTCTTGTGTATGAAATGTCTGTATCGTCCCTGGCTGCGCTGCATTTTTATGAGCTATGATATTCTGGCCATGGGTCACATCTCTCGCCCAGGTCCTGCAGGCTCCGTCTCACACGCTATTACTCAACGAATTGAAGTTAGTTCCATTCAATAACTTCTTCTGTGTTTTTCGCCATGGCGGCCGCAATAACAGAGAGTTACCAGCGGAAACACTGGTACCAATATAGGTTTCCCTCTCATACTTAATATACTGCTGTGTTAATAACAATTACAACTGTAGACAAATGTCAGGGGGCGGGGCTGCGCGGAGGAGAGATCCAAACACAGGCACGGCTTTACAGAAGAAATGGGTCACGTAACGCAACATTAAACCATATCGACATAAACGACATGGCTTCGTTAGTGGAGAGGCAGCGGATGCAAGACGTTAGGTGCACCGGTGCGACCTAGGAAAAATCTTAGTCGCACCCTTACAAATTTTGGTCGCACTCTAGAGCCCTGTATATTCTAGTGTATTATCCTAATTTGTTTAACGTGCAATTTTTTTTTTTTACCTCAACCTCAAACCAGATAAAGACTTGCGCACCCCCCGTGATCTTTGCCGCCCCCCTAAGGGGTGCCCGGACCCCAGGTTGGGAACCACTGACCTACGTCACTGCTTTTTTTGCGGAGGCTGAGTGGACTTTTCCGTCTGAAAAAACCCGGAAAAGAACTTAGATGGAGTCGGCCTTTAACTTGCACATAACCAAACGTAACCGTGAGCCAGGCAGCGCTTTCTCGCGGACAAGTCCGTATGACATTGTACGATAACTTATGCCCGACAAGCGTCTGCTGACGGGTCACGTGAGTGTGAGGATACGTTGTCTCTAGAGAATAAATATGAGTCCTCTCCTCCCTGATGGAGGCGGTGTCAGCTTACTGGAACATATTGCAGACTGCTCATGCTGGAGGAGTCGGCCATGCATACGGGAGGAGTCAGTGTGTGTGTGTGTGTGTGTCTCCCGTTACAGTTTGCGGTTATGAAACTGTGACCATAAATGATCAGATTACAACACATAATGACCACGTACACGCAGATGAATAAAGCGTCACTGGTCTCTTTCACACGGTTCCCATGGTTTATATACGTGACGCATCACGATTTGGGATAGTGTAACTACACAACTCAAAAAAATATATAACACAGGTATGGTCGTTTTTAGACATTTGAATGCAGAAAACTTACATATTGTACCTTTAAAGCATTTGAGCAAAGTTTTCTGTTGGAGTATGTAACATTTCAAAAAATCTTCATTTTGACTTAAGTATTTTCATCCTGGGCGCCTGGGCAGCTCACCCGGTAGAGCGTGCGCCCAATATATAGAGGTTCGGTCCTGGGCGCAGCGGCCGCGGGTTCGGTTCCGACCTGCGGCCCTTTGCTGCATGTCGTTCCCCCCCCTCTCTCCCCTTTCAAGTCTAAGCTGTCCTGTGAATAATAAAGGCCTAAAAATGCCAAAAAAAAATAAATAAAGATTTTCATTTTCACTGCAAATGCATATCTGTTCCAAATATCGGTTTCATTATCTACTAATAATCGGCATCGGTATCGGCCTTTAAGAACCGTTCCCTAGTTAGGACAGCTGATTGCGTTCCGGCCAATCGTAGCGCGCAACCTATGAAATACATCCTGAATTAAATAAATGTAAATCTAAATATATATAAATGAGTCAATACAGAACCTCATCATTTATTGAACTATATTGACTCATTTGTATATTTATAGTTACATATATTCAGATATTTATTGCCTTGTTTATTTATTTAGATAAATGTAGGCACGTATTTATTTAGGCCTATGTATTTATGTAATATTGATAAAAATATTAGTATTCCATAGAATCAGTGTCTATTTACTGATGAATATTCCTGCTGCTTGTCGTCAGGGATATTTTAATTTCCATCAATTTTACAGCACTGGAAGTAAATGTGCATGCGCAAGCCCGTGCTGTCGGGAGCGCGCAACTGCAGCAGATCAGAGGGGTGGGGGGGATGGAGGGAGGAGTGAGAATGTTACGAGTCACTTCTCATCCCACTAATTTAGCAGAGAGGGAGGCAGAGAGAGAGAGCCTGCTGCAGTAAAAACACCAACACCAACCGCCGCCGCCGCCGCCGCTGCTGCTGCTGCTGAGAAAACCTACAGCACCCAAACGCACCGCGCCGGGCGGGTTTGGTTTTATCCTCCAGGTGTGTGAAGGAGGAACAACCGCGAAACGCAGGGAGGGAGGGGAAGGAGAAAATCCAGCAACGTCGATGATTTGATCCGCAGTTTATCTCGGACATATCGCGGAGGAGTCTGCCGCTGCACACGGTGTTTCGGTCGGTCCACCTTAACGGGGGAAAAAAAAAGGATAAGAAACCACCGGAGATATCTGCGGAGACGGACAGCTCTGTTTGGGGTATATTCTCGTTTTTCCGCCTACGGACGGGAGCAATCTTTCCCCCGGAGCTTTGGTGTTTACGCGGCCGCTGCAGAGAGCGAGGCGAGCGGGGAGGAAGACGCGGTGTAGCCGGGGGAGGAGCGGCCGCACGGAGCAGGTTTCTCGGGGAATCTTTTTATTTCTTTCTTTTAAAAAGGGGTTAAAAATTTAAATATCACGGTGCGGTGATATTATCCGGAGGACTCTACAGCACACCTTTACCGACACCTCCGTCTACACAGATGGGTTAAAAACACCCCGGTGCTGTTGTTCCGGAGAGCAGCCCCGCGCGCACACCTGCTCCCCTCCAGACCCGCGGGGGCTGGATGATGTAGCCCCCCCCCGCCTCTGCATCACCAGCACTATCCTCTAAGTCTCCACCTCCAGTGGTGGAATGTAATCAAGTACATTTAGTCGAGTACTGCACTCAAGGAGACAAATTTAAGGTACTTGAGTCTTTTCTTTTCATGCCACTTTCTACTTCTACTCCGCTACATTTCAGAGAGAAATATTGGACTTTTTACTACATTCATCTGTTACAGCTTTAGTTACTTTACACATTAAGATTTCTACACACACACACACACACACACACACACACACACACACACACACACACACACACATAGATGAAACTAGCCAACAATATAACGGCCTACAAGTCCAGCTGAAATGATTAGACCATTAATCACACAACTGTTTGGATCCTTTACACTTTCTACAATGTTTTAATACTACATTTTCCTGATGGTACTTACACTGCAGGACTTGTAGAGTGTTTTTTTTTTTTTACAGTGTGGTATTAGTACTTTTGCTGCAGTAATCTGAATACTTGTCCCAGCAGTGTCTCTCCAGCCGCCCAGCGTCCCAACATGCCGGCGGGGATGAAACCGCTGGAGAAGTTCCTGAAGAAGCAGACCACGGCGCTGACCCGGGCCGGGGGGTTTGTCGGCGGGGTGGCGGACAAGGCCAGCGGGGGGACGGGGGCGTCCCGCCGGAGGGCCAGTCTGTCCCGGGTCGTTCCTTTCTTCAGGGAGACGTCACCGGAGAGCGGCCAGGCCCGGGAGGTGTTCAGGTCAGGCGTCACAGTGAAAACGTGGAAACAAATTCTACAATTCTCCACTGGCCTCTATACGAATATTTTTTTTTTACGAAGAAGGGAAAAAAAAAGGTTGAAAAGAACGTTTGAAAAAAAAATGTCAAAAGCGTAAAAAAAAAGCCAAAAAGTTAAATTAAAAAATAACACTGAAATAAAGTTAAACAAATGTCAGAAACGTTGAAAGCTTCAAATGTGTTTGTTTTCACTTGTTCGGTCCGCCAAGCGAATACAAATTCTACTTTCCCAAAGTCAATTCTTTATTTGGCGTCTATAATAATAATAATAATAATAATAATAATAAATATTATACGAAGAAGAAAAAAGGTCGAAAAAAAACTACAAAAATTATAAAATAAAATATGGGGAAAAAAAAGTCAAACATAAAAAAAACGTGAAAGGAAAAAGTCAGAAAAAAGTCAAACGTTGAAAGCGTCAAAAGTCAAAAAAAAAAAAGTCAAAATTAACTTCGGAAAAAAAGTCGGCCAAAAACTAAAAAAAAAAAAAAAAAAACAAGGAAATAAAAGTTAAACAAATGTCTAAAATGTAGCGAAAAAAAAAAAGTCCGGAAACAAAGCGTCAAAAACGTTGAAAGCTTAAAAAAAAAAAAAAAAAAACATTGAAAAAATATGTCAAACCTCGAATAACCGTCAAAAAAGTGTCAAAACGTGAAGAAAACAAAAGTCGTAAAAGTCAAACAAAGAAAAAGGTTGAGAAGAACGTTTGAAAACAACTCCAAAAATAAAACAATAAAAAAATGAAGAAAAAAAAAAAGTCAAATAAACAAGGAAAAAGTCGGAAAAAAGTCGTTGAAAGCGTCAAGTTTCAAAACATTTTCAAAATACAAAAAAATTGAAAACAAAGTCAAACTTTGAAACCCCCCCCTCCCCCGCAAAATAACGTTTGTAAAAAAAAACGTTAAGTAAAAAAAAAAACATCGGAAAAAAGTCACACTTCGGAAAAAAAAAGTAACAACACGCAAAAAAGCGTTGTAAAATAATGTCAAAAAACGCGGGAAAAAAAGTCAAACGTTGAAACAGTCAAAAGTGTAAAAAACATTGAAAAAAGGTCAAACTTCAAAAAAAAAAAAAAAAGTCTAAAAATGGGTCAAGCAGCAACTCAGTTCCTGATTGGCCAGCAGAACATCAAATCGTCTTATAATCAGGGTCGTCTGGTGTAGGTTGTAATATCAACTTTCCCGGGCCGTCGGGCAACCCTTATTATTGAATCCTGCCAAGATAAGGGGGTGGGGGTGGAGTCACCTGTACATGAAACACTAACAGATGTAAATACTTTTACAATACATACTTTAGTGATTCATCTGAAGGAGGAACAATGACACTGTGCTCCTCTAAAGGCCCCCTGATTATATGAAACTGGTCCAGTATTAAACCAGAACCAAGCTGTAATGTAACCCTACAGGACTCATGTTCAGCAGCAGTTAGAGTCACTAAAAGTTCTGTTGTTACTGCTGACAGACTCAGATTATTATTCTAAGTGTCTGACAACATTATGAAAGGATCCCTACAGAGATAGAGCTTTTAGTTAAAGAGTAAGATCCTTTTTAGTTTAACATGAAACAGCCCAGAAATCACCATCACCAAACTACACCAGACTCCATGTAAATAATCACTACTTTTAGCGTGTATAGAGCCAGCATATTTCCACATGTAAATGGGTGAATTAAGGGTTTATTTCAACCAAACCAGAGTGGTGATTGTTGGTCTAAACTGTGACCTTTGACTGTGACCCCCCCCCCTGCAGCCCCGACAGTGAGGACCCCCCCTCCTGGCCCTCAGCCACAGGGCCTGGTGTCGTCCCGGCGCCCGGCAGCGCTAACGGCTCCGGAGACGTCCGCAGCCCGTCTCTGTCCAGCGACGAGCAGAGCTCCGAGGCCAGTCTGATCACGGAGAGCGGCAGCGGGGGCGGGGGCGGGACGCCCCTTCCTCCCGACACACCGGACAACCTGACCCTCGCTCTGCTGGACAGCGCGGCGGGAAAACGCTCTGGGGTCTGCACAGGTGAGACGGGAGACTTTTTGATTGTTTCTAATGTAGCTGCATGGAAGGCCACGGGCCAAAAATAAATTGGGTGTGGGTGGGTGGGTGTGGTGACAAACATACAGCCAATGGGCCAGAACCGGCCCGCCAAAGGGTCCAATCGGACCCAGTATCGAGCATCTTAAAAAAAGCCTTGTCACTCAATACCCTTAGGAGTAAAGCTGTCAGCGCCAGGGAGCCAATCAGCACGCACCATGCTTCTACCAAGATCTAATAATGTCTGTGATTGGCTGTCTAACGTTACGTGTCGTAGAGACACGCAGCTGGAACATAAATACAAAGATGTGTGCCGTAATGTGTAATGTTGTCATTTGCTTTTCTTAAAATAGATTTTTATGAAATTGGGATTGGGTCGCAATGGAAAGTGTTCCCGTTTTCTTTCAGTACGCTGACTCTGTCGGGGTTTTGGGGCTCTCGGTCTGGCAAAACCGAGACCTTTTTCTAACCCAACGGAGACGGCATAATTAATTATCAAAGGCGTCACGTTTGAAAGCCGAGGACGTGTCGCGTGCAAAGACGGAGCAGCTGGCGCAGGAAGGAGCGAACGCAGCTGATTTAATCTGACAGGTCGGGGTTCGCCGTCGACGCTTTCTCTGAGGAAATATTGTCACATTCAGAGCAGAGAGAAGCTGGCTTTCTGCAGGATGTTCAGCCGTGTGTGTGTGTGTGTGTGTGTGTGTGGTTACATAATCGCAGCCGTCCTCTTTCACAAACACAGCCTGCTTATTACAGCTGAAGTGGGTGTGCATGCATGCGTGTACGTATGTGTTCCTGCAGGAATGTTTGCCTTTTGTGTGTGTGTGTGTGTGTGTGTGTGTGTGTGTGTGTGTGTGTGTGTGTGTGTGTGTGTGTGTGTTGCTGCCTGTCAGCGGCTGCAGGGTGTGTTTGTTTGTGTCCACGTTTCATTTGTATTTTTCCAGAAACGCAAAAACAATTCAGTTTTTTTATTTTTCTCTCGAACGATATGAAAATGTGTTGTTTTTTTTGCAAATTAAATTTGAAATCCTAAAAGAAGTAGATATATTTAAAGCATGTTACGAATAATTTTAATGTAAAAAAAAAAGTGGCACATCAAGGGGTGGCACGGGCAGTTTGACAGGCAACACGACAAGCGGGCGCAATCCGCGGAACTGTTGCGTTGGTGCTCGTCACACGCACACGCCCGCCCGCTGCAAGGGTTGAACTGTGTTGAACTTTACCCTACGTGAGCGACGTGCAGCACAGCTCAATGAACGAGAGACTGATTCTTTGGTTTGTGAGTTCTCTAAAATATAAAAGTGTTTTCTAAACAGTTATCAGGACACAGACAGTGGGGCTTCTGCTTGTCAGAGCGTCGGCACAAGACTGGATTCATCAGGTAACGTACGTAATTATGACGATGCTAATTTAGCTAACTTTAGCTATCAACAATGACAGTCCGTGGTTAGGAAAGACTAGTAATAACACTATTTGTAAAGAATCAGCCTGGGATTGTAGCGGCTGTAAGCGGTCCAACAAAGTGCTGCCGCGAGAGACTAAACACTGAGAGCTGCATAAACACACTGTGATGCGCTCGAGATTGTATTGCAGTGATTTATTCCGCCACACGTAAAATACAACTAGCACTGCAGTTACCAAATGTAAGTTACTTTGTGAGTCGAAATAAGTGCGTTAGCGCGGCAGTCAACAGAAAGTGTTCGCTCCCAGGCTCACCCCCTCTCTGTCAAAGCCCAAAAAACCCAGGTGAACAGGTGAAGCAAACTAAATATGTTATCACTTCCGCTCAAACCGCGATGAACACGCCCACCACCTACAATATTAGTGCACAATATAATAATCAATAAATATAAATGAGACCATAAACAACATACAGTATGTGGCTCCTACAGGGATATATGATACCACAGTCAGCTCATCTCATTCAGTTGTACGGCAGGGATACAGTAGCTCCATGGTTACCACGCATTAATCGCCTGGCGTTTACTAGCGGAGCGTTGTCCCTTCCCAAGAGGAGCATAGGGAGACGCCGCAGATCCACGCGACTACGCAGGCACAGTGTCGCTCCCCGTGTGAAAAGCCCTTAATCCCGAAAAAACAGGAGGGCTGCACAATATATAGTTTTATTATTGTCATTGTAATATTAGTCTATATAGCCACGATGCTCCACTTCCGGGATTGCTCTGGTGCCGACGGAAATGGACGGATGGTCCTTCATTTTGGCCGGATATCCGTCCCCTTCCTCTTTCTTTGTGTTGGCGTTCTAACCTCCGGTGGATTTCTGAGGACTATGGTTAACTGGTCCTCAGATCTCTGCAGGGTAAATCCAGACAGCTAGCTAGACTATCTGTCCAATCTGAGTTTTATGTTGCACGACTAAAACTACTTTTGAACATACACATGTTCCACCAAAACAAGTTCCTTCCTGAGACTATTTAGCAGAGGCTCTGTGGCTCCGTCCAGAGCTTAGCACCGCCTCAAGATGATTGTCCATCCATCCATCTTCGTCCGCTTATCTGGGGTCAGGTCGCGGGGGCAGGAGCTCCAGCAGGGGACCCCAAACTTCCCTTTCTCGAGCCACATTAACCAGCTCTGACTGGGGGATCCAGAGGCGTTCCCAGGCCAGGGTGGAGATATAATCCCTCCACTTAGTCCTGGGTCTTCCCCGAGGCCTCCTCCCAGCTGGACATGCCTCCACCTAGTCCTGGGTCTCCCCCAAGGCCTTCTCCTAGCTGGACATCCTTCCACCTAGTCCTGGGTCTTCCCCGAGGCCTCGTCCTAGCTGGACGTGCCACCACCTAGTCCTGGGTCTTTCCCGAGGCCTCCTCCCAGCTGGACGTACCTCAACCTAGTTCTGGGTCTTCCCCGAGGCCTCCTCCCAGCTGGACGTGCCTCCACCTAGTCCTGGGTCTTCCCCGAGGCCTCCTCCCAGCTGGACGTCCCTCCACCTAGTCCTGGGTCTTTCCCGAGGCCTCCTCCCAGCTGGACGTACCTCCACCTAGTCCTGGGTCTTCCCCGAGGCCTCCTCCCAGCTGGACGTGCCTGGAACACCTCCCTAGGGAGGCGCCCAGGGGGCATCCTTACCAGACGGCCAAACCACCTCAACTGGCTCCTTTCGACGCAAAGGAGCAGCGGCTCTACTCCGAGCTCCTCACGGATGACTGAGCTTCTCACCCTGTCTCTAAGGGAGGCGCCAGCCACCCTCCTGAGGAAACCCACTTCGGCCACTTGTACCCTGGATCTCGTTCTTTCGGTCATGACCCAGCCTTCATGACCATAGGTGAGGGTAGGAGCGAAAACTTGACCGACCAAGACAATTGTGATTGGTTTAAAGAAATGCCAATAAACCAGCCCACGTTTTCCTCCCATCCAGGAATGCTGTGTGCACTAGTCAGACCTTCCGTAGATTACGTCCTAGGACGTTTAAAAAACTGCATCGTGATTCTCAGCCGGTTGTTATCTTTCAGGTTCAGGATCAGGTTACTTTATTGGTACCCGTAGGTAAACTAGGTTTACAGTCTCAGAGGTAGGACATCCTTAAAACTTTGTAGACCACCACATAACATGCAACACACAAAACCTTAAAACATATAAACAGACAGTAGAACATGGATAAAAAACATTACATGACCACATTGACTTGTGCAGTTATATGCAGAAATTCTACAGCTAGTACACAACCAAGGCGCTTGTGCGTTGTGTACAAGTAATTCTACAGTTTGTTTAACAGAGCGATTGGCGCTGGGACAAAACTGTTTTTAAATCTTTTAGTTCTACAACCAGGACATTTACATCCATTTTTAACCCAATCACCATGCAAGCGTTACATCTGGGTGTTAATTGGTTGGCTGTTAATCTTAACGCGTTGAGAGAAATCCAGCGGGGCGCAAAGCGTGACATCTTAGCAGGATAACCCAAGTTTATTAAGTCCCACAGACGCCCCGCTGTTCCCTTCTGCACCCGTCACAGCCCTGAATAATCTTTCTCTCTCCGAGGATCCATTATCCTCACATCATCGTGTGAGTGTGAGAGTGTTATTATGCAACACTTCTCCGCTAATGTTCAGCTCGTCTCCGAGAGGCTTCGGCACAAAGAAGTGATGAGTTTGATTCATAACATTGCTCTTTGCCGTTTTTATCGAATGACTGACACACACACACACACACACACACGTACATATTTTTGGCCCGTGGCCTTCCATGCAGATCCATTCTTGGCCCTTTTTATATGAAAGCATTTGGGTGTGAACGTTTCCTTCTGGGCTTCAGTGTGACTTTGAGTTTGATGTTGTTCAGGTTTCGGCGTGCTCCTCACCTGTCTGGTTTTACCTGCTCTCACACACACACACACACACACACACACACACACACACACACACACACACACACACACCTTTCAACCAGACACACGTTTGATTCAACGTCTGCCAAAACCGTTGTTTTTGGCATTATGTTTTACCACGTGGACACGACTGTGTAACACGTTGTCCTTATACAGAACAGATAACGTCCCAAAAACAACCACCATTTCTTTTTAAGATTGAGTTTGATTGATACGGGAGAGCAAAAAATAGAATGAATGGAAAATAATTGGACTTGAAGTAAATTAAATTAGCATCAAACTTATTTTTTGCTGTTACAAGAAACGGTGTGTGTGTGTGTGTGTGTGTGTGTGTGTGTGTGTGTGTGTGTGTGTGTGTGTGTGTGTGTGTGTGTGTGTGTGTGTGTGTGTGTGTGTGTGTGTGTGTGTGTGTGTGTTCTTGTTTAACTATATTCGTGGGGTCCACAAACCAGTAGTCCAGTATACTTGTGGGGTCCCGACAGCTTTGTGGGGCCAAAATGCTGGACCCCACCACTTTAAAGGGCTGTTTAAGGGTTAAGACTTGGTTTTAGGATTAGGGTTAGAATAAGGTTATGGTTAGGGTGAGGGTAAGGGTTAAGGTTAGGCATTTAGTTTTGATGGTTAAGGTTAGGGTAAGGGGCTAGGGAATGCATTATGTCAATGACAGGTCCCCACAAAGATAGTGCCACAAACCAGAGAGAGAGAGAGAGAGAGAGAGAGAGAGAGAGAGTGTGAGTCAGAGTCAGACTGAGGATTTAGAAAATAATTAGTCCATTTATTAATGTCTTCACACCCTTCAAACGGCTGCATGAACAAGTTAATCCAGCAACTTCAGAACTGAATCTCGTTCACTACCCTCTGGACACTGGTGAGAGCCACTGAGGTTTAACCATGTATCCAGCTAGTTTAAATAGCTCACGTTACTGCATTGTGTGTTATTACAGCACTTCCTTCCATAATAAATCCCAATATAAGAGATCCATTAGTTACCATCTAACATCCTGGACATATTAAGTAATTGATAATTAAGAAATGTTTTAATTCATGGTGCCTAAAATACGAACAGAGCGACAGCATCGTGGTGTTCCTCAGCAGCAGCAGCTGGACGCAGAGGATTTTATAAAGCTTCGGAAAACAGTGTGTGTGTCTCTCTCTCTCTCTCTCTCTCTCTCTCTCTCTCTCTCTCTCTCTCTCTCTCTCTCTCTCTCTCTGTGTGTGTCTCTCTCTCTCTCTCTCTCTCTCTCTCTGTGTGTCTCTCTCTCTCTCTCTCTCTCTCTCTCTCTCTCTCTCTCTCTCTCTCTCTCTCTCTCTCTCTCTCTCTCTCTCTCTCTCTCTCTCTCTCTCTCTCTCTCTCTCTCTGTGTGTGTGTGAGACAATACGTTTCCTGACACTTCCAGAAAAGAGGAACAAACCTGCCAAATCTTCTTATATAACACACACACACACACACAGAGGCGTGTCGAGGCAGGTGTGTTCAGGTGTGTTTTGTGTGAAGCAGAACGTAAACAACATTTCTTCTGAAAGAACTCTTTCTTTCCATCTCAGTTGTTTTCCAGCTGGAAAGAAGCAAAGCCCACGTACTCTCAGGGCCGCTCGATTCTGGGGAAGAAATCAGAATCAGGATTATTTTTGGTCGATATTGAAATCAGGACTATAGAACACGATTCCTCGTTGACTTTTGGAAAGATGTTGCATTTGCTGAAGTTAAAAAAAAAAAAACGGGAAACGGTGAAACAAATCAAAGGTGACAACACCTTCAACTGGGACGTTTCCCTTCGTACTTTTCCCGTTTGAACTTTTTTGGTATTGCCCTTTTAAAATACAAAATATGCAAAATATATTCAAATGTTGGCTGAGTGAGTTCAGGCTTCGGGAGGTTTCAGGAGTTATTTCACTGTTGTCACTGTTGATTTGTTTTACCGTTTTTTTTTGTTTTTTTTTTTAACTTCAGTGAATGCAACATCTTTCCAAACGTCAACGAGGAATGGAGTTAAATAATCCTGATTCCGATTTTTTTTTTTTCCGTAATCAAGCGGCGCTGTGTAGACTGTGTTTGAAACCTCTTTATAAGCCAGGGAGGGAGGGAGAGAGAGAGAGGCAGTGTGACAGCTCTGATCCGTGTGGGAGGAAGATTTCTCTCTACAAAAACAACGAGAGAAGAAGTGAACCCGCTGCCCACTCGCTCCTCTTCCTCTCCTCTCTGCAGGTTTCCCTCGCTCCACTCCCTGTTTGTGAAGATGTTTCTGTTTTTCTGTGTGCATCTTGTGGACACGCATGTTCTGTGTGCAGATACACACATGAGAGGCTCTTCAGCAACCGGTTCACATAGCAACGGGCTCTTGACCACACGAGAGAGAGAGAGAGTCCATGTAAATAATCAGGACTTTTAGCGTGTATAGAACCAGCATATTTCCACCAGACTCCATGTAAATAATCAGGACTTTTAGCGTGTATAGAGCTAGCATATCTCCACATGTAAATGGGTGAATTAAGGGTTTATTTCAACCAAACCAGAGTGGTGATTGTTGGAACAGTGGAAAGATGAACCAAGACGGCTCTTGGTAGCTGTATTTTGTTTCTATCCACTTTGAATGAAGTGTGTTTTTTTTACGCTGATAAAAGTGCTGTTTATTTACATGGAGTCTGGCCAGGGCTGCATTCAACACCACTACACACGTGTCATCTCTGGCTTCACTTCTGCGATTGGATGTTTGTTCGTGAAATGCACCCTGGGAGACGTAGTCCCTCCTTCAGTTCTTATGTCCGTCCGTCGTTGTGATCTTCTGTTCACACTTCACTTTTATATTTGGGGAAATCTTCCCCTCTGCTTAATAGTCAAAGATATTTAGACACCTTTCTGTGTGTTATTTCTTATTTAACCTAGAACTGCAATCAATTAGTTGTCAACTCTAACACACGCGCACAGATACACGCACAGACTCACACTCATAATCCTTTAATCATTTTGAGTCATTTTGTATGTAAAACAGGTAAACTTGTGTGACGTCAGCTTGTTAAATGTGAATATTTTCCAGTTTCTTTTCTCCTCTGGGACAGGAAACTGAATCTTCCTTCCTTTCATCCCTCCTTCCTTCTCTGCATTTCTTTCCTTCCCTTCATCCTTCCCTACGTACGTCCTTTTCTTCCATCTTCTTTCCTTCCTTCCCTTTTCCCATCCTTACTTATTTATTCTTCCTTTACTCTCCTTCCATTATTCCTCTCATTCATCTTGGGCTTTGGGAAACACTGATCCACATTTTTCACTATTTCAAGACATTTTAGAGACCTAACAACTCATCCATTCATCCAGAAAACAATCCACACATTAATCAACAGTGAAAATGACCCTTGTAATTAGTCGCAGCCCTACTTTAATTCCTTGTTTGCTGCGTGTTTTGGGGAATTTGTCCGAAAGACAGGCCCGAAATAAGGCCGTAAGGCCAGAGAAATCGGACTCCAAATACCTAACTCCTGCGCCTCCTTTAATCAGACTTAAGATTACCAGAACACAAGGATCAATCTGAGACAAAGAGTTCAGTTAAGCAAAGTTTACGGAGTCCAGCATAGGAGTTACAACACAGCTGTGGGTTCACAAAACGGAGACTTGCTAGTTTCCCTAGCAACAGACATCAAGTCGAGGCTTGGTCCACCGAGATCTCCGAAGTGAGCCTCGATCTAAGCTTTCCCTGTGTCTTCATTCTCTCCTCACGGGGGTGTCTTCTAGTTTCTTAGACAGAAACTTTTCACACATACACACCAAGGTCGGGGCCTCTGTGTGGTGCAACTTCCTCTTCTATTCTCTTAACTTGAACTGTCTTTCCTGTTCTTCTGCTTATCTGTTATCTATTGTTAAAGGCTTAGGCTTAACCTTCTATGCGTCAGAGACATTTCCTTGAACCACTTCCTCCAGGACTGCACGCAGCTCTTTTTATGAGCACAAATACAACTTGAACTGCTAATATTCTGCAGTATGAATAATAATGTATTCTCCAACGTGTTTTCTGAAAATCAACATGGAGAACTTGACATACTTTTTTTTTTCGTGCTAAGATTTGTCTTTTATATAAGAGTTGTCTTGCAGTGAACAGTCGGTATAATCTCTCTCTCTCTCTCTCTCTCTCCGAGGTTGTAGGCGTTCTTTCCATCCCACTTGGACTCACTTGTTTTCTCTCCTCTTCCTCCCACGTTCACACTCTCTCACTCCGTCTCTCTCTCTCTCTCTCTCTCTCTCGCTCTCTCCGAGGTTGTAGGCGTTCTTTCCATCCCGCTTGGACTCGCTTGTTTTCTCTCCTCTTCCTCCCACGTTCACACTCTCTCACTCCGTCCTCTGTCTCCGCACACATCACACCATCTTCTCTCTCTCCTGCATCCTTCTGCCCAGCATTCCTCGCATGGCTTTCACTGCACATCCCATAATATGCGCACGGCTTCCACGAGCTGTAGCTGTGAATGTGTACATCGTGATATCACTGGATCATTTGGGGGGTTTATCCGAGTTTTTGCGGAAGCACCGACACTTACGTATACGTCTCAGCATATGTGTGCTACATGTCTAGTTGAGGATGAATCCAGTGTAGCGTGGATTATATTTGAACAATCTCACACACACACACACACACACACACACACACACACACACTCAGATGTATGACATTGGTTCCTCTCTTCAGTGTTTCTTCTCTCTCATTTCCCTCTTCATCCTCTCTCTGTCGGCAACGTGGTGTCTCTATGGTAACCGCCTGCAGAGAGGCGGACCACGGCAGGACACGCCCACTGCAGCATGCAACACACAGACACACAGACACACACACATACACACACACACACACACACACACGCAGCAGTGTATTTTAGTACATGTGGCCACAGCGTTTGAGCCGTGCTGTTTCAGCAGCTGAAATTACGGCTGTGTGCTGCAGCAGCCGCTCATCATCGGGACTTTAACACAATGTTTAGTTCAGAAGAAGAAAAGAAAAAAACCAACCCAAGGTTTTGTCTAAATCCTCGCCAGTGTTTTTCTCTTCTTCTCTTGTTTAAAAATAGACCCGTCTGACTGTCTCGCCTCCCTTTAGTGTCCTAAAAGCTTCAGTTCTGGTTCTGCAGATCAGAAACAACACGGCTAAATGTGTCTTCATGGCCTACATTTAGAGTGTGTGTGTGTGTGTGTCTGACTGTGGGTCTGTGTGTGTGTGTGTGTGTGTGTGTGTGTTTGTTTGTGTGTGTATATGTGTGTGTCTCTGTGTGTGTGTGTGTGTGTGTGTGTGTCTTTTTGTGTGTGTGTGTATGTGTGTCTCTGTGTGTGTGTGTGTCTCTGTGTGTTTGTGTGTGTGTCTCTGTCTGCGTGTCTCTGTGAGTGTGTGTCTGTGCTTCTCTGTGTGTGCTGTGTGTGTGTGTGTGTGTATGTCCGTGTGTGTGTGCTTCTCTCTGTGTGTGTGTGTCTCTGTGCTTCTCTGTGTGTGCTGTGTGTGTGTGTGTGTGTGTGTGTGTCCGTGTGTGTGTGCTTCTCTCTGTGTGTGTGTGTCTCTGTGCTTGTGTGTGTGTGTGCTTCTCTGTGTGTGTGTGTCTCTGTGCTTCTGTGTGTGTGTGGTTCTCTGCGTGTCTCTGTGAGTGTGTGTCTGTGCTTCTCTGTGTGTGCTGTGTGTGTGTGTGTGTGTGTGTCCGTGTGTGTGTGCTTCTCTCTGTGTGTGTGTGTCTCTGTGCTTCTCTGTGTGTGCTGTGTGTGTGTGTGTGTGTGTGTGTGTCCGTGTGTGTGTGCTTCTCTCTGTGTGTGTGTGTGTCTCTGTGCTTGTGTGTGTGTGTGCTTCTCTGTGTGTGTGTGTCTCTGTGCTTCTGTGTGTGTGTGGTTCTCTGTGTGTCTCTGTGCTTCTGTGTGTGTGTGTGTGTGTGTGTGTGTGTGTGTGTGTGTGTGTGTGTCTCTCTAAATAAATCTGTGTCAAAGTCAGAAACGGGGTGAGTATTTCTGTAAAGGAGTCTGATTTTCACCGTTCCAGTTGTTTACTTATTTATGTGCATTTTGAATCGTTTATATGAATTGTGAATGTCTCTTTTAAAGCCCTCTGGCATTTGATTTTCTGGATTTTATCAAACAATATTTGGAAACTGTCATCTCCGACAAACTTTTGACTTCTTTGACAGCAGACATTAATTTGTACCAGAGTATTTCTGCAGTGTGGTATTGGTGCTTTTTTTCCCCAAAGGATCTGAATAATTGTTCCAGCGCTGCTGCGTTCAGGTTCAGTCTGTGAAACTAACTCTGTGTTTGTCTCTCTGTTTGTCTCCCTCTGTGTGTGTGTGTGTGTGTCTCTCTGTGTGTGTGTGTGTGTGTGTGTGTGTGTGTGTGTGTGTGTGTGTGTGTGTGTGTGTAGAAACCCTGCTGGATGACTTCATGTTGACCCACCCCATCTTCCTGGCGGCCGACAGGTTCCAGCAGGTCCTGCTGCAGCAGTATCCTTCGCTCAGTGCTCCCAGCGCCGTGTGTGTCTGCATGACTGCGTAACACACGTCCAAACACACACACGCGTGCGTGTTTGACCTCCGTCGGCGCTGCAGAGTCCCGGGGTAACTCTGGGTTATTGACAGCTTCATTCAGTTTAATGCTGTGTGTTTTCCCCCTAACGGTATAGGGGCTTTTTGCCGCAGAGAAAAAAACAAAACCGAAAGTGTTTGCTGTCAGAAACAGATTCCCGTAAACGTGAACGTGACGATGAAATGTTCAGGGACTCGTGTGTGTGTGTGTGTGCGTGTGTGTGTGTGTGTGTGTGTGTGTGTGTGTGTAGATGTTAGTGTCCGTTTTGACCAAATTAAAACTTTGAGCACATCAGACACTTCATTTCTTGCATTTTAGTGAATTTATGGGGCCAGTACATAGCTGTAATTTACAGTGCAACACACCACCCCCCCCTTCCCAGAAACCTATTATAATTTCCTTTACATAAATTAAGACATTTGCACCATTACAAAAATGCACCAGAATGCAGGAAATGATGTGTTTGATACGCTCTAAGTGTAAAATTTTGCTCAAAAGTGGAGCTCTCAAAATTGAGAATTTAAAAACGCTGTGAGACGGATTCCACAGGGCCGTTAAGGCAGTGCTAAACGCCAACTGGAGATTTGTAAATGTGACTACGTCCTATGCCGACAATAATGGCTAAGCCTAAAAACTTATAGGTGCTGTAGGTAGGATTGGGAAGATCCAGGACTTAGCCCAAAAAAAATTTGAACATCGACAACTTCTCAGTCCATCCCCCCCCTTTCTGCTAAAGCCCAAAATGGTCTCCTAAGCCCCTCCCCTCCACAACGGGAGAATGAATGCGTGTGCATGAGCAGTGATCCGTCGTGTCCGTCGTTTGGAGTATGGTCATAAAACTCAGTCCCAGTCAGTCTTTTCTCCCGTCTGGACGTTCAGTTTGATATTATCCTAAGTTTGAAGTCTGGGTAGTGAAGTTACATCACATGAACATCGTCGACAGCCAATGGGAGCGCTCCCTATGATCCGTGGAGGTGTTACAGCGACACAAGATATTACAAACCAGCAGCAACGCACACAGCGGAGGCATTAACTGAGCCGCCAGTCAGAAGTGATGAAGCATCGATGCTGCGTCATTAGAAATCTTTTATTCTGCAGCGACAGAGTGATAGGTCTGCTCTAACA
>NC_050193.1:3407617-3410117 GCF_008315115.2 Sander lucioperca | reverse complement strand
TGACTCCGTCCGTTACTTCGTGACTCCGTCCGTTACTTCGTGACTCCGTCCGTTACTCCGTCCATTACTCCGTCCATTACTCCGTCCATTACTCCGTGACTGTATGTTACTCCGTGACTCCTTACGTTACTCCGTGACTCCTTACGTTACTCTGTGACTCCGTACGTAACTCCGTGACCGTACGTTACTCTGTGACTCCGTATGTTACGCTGTGACTCCGTACCTTACTCCGTGACTGTACGTTACTCCGTGACTCTGTATGTTACTCCATGACTCCATATCTTACACTGTGACTCCGTATGTAAATCTGTGACTCCGTACGTTACTCCGTGACTCCTTACGTTACTCTGTGACTCCGTACGTAACTCCGTGACCGTACGTTACTCCGTGATTCCGTACGTTGCTCCTTGACTCCGTACGTTGCTCCTTGACTCTATATGTTGCTTCGTACAAAAAGCTAAAGCGAGGCTACTCATGAATTGGTTTTCCTTTTATGGAGTAAAGGCTTGTAAGCACTTTGGGTCCTTCTAAGTGTCTAAAGTCGTAAAAGGACTGACTCCTTAATGGGTTCAACGCTAAAATTATGAAATTATGTTTGACTTGAATTTGAAACATTTGTGCAGGACGTGTTGGGTGTCGGAGTCGACTGAAAATAACGAGTGTATAAAACTTTTTGCGTCGGAGTTTACAGCTGCATTTGTCCTGTGCAGGTGGAGTTTGTGTGTTATGTGTTTCACGGCGAGCAGTCCCGCTGGCGCCCCCTGAACCTGGAGCTGGTACTGCAGCGCTGCAGTGAGGTGCAGCACTGGGTCGCCACGGAGATCCTGCAGTGTCAGTCGCTGCCCAAGAGGGTCCAACTGCTGCGCAAGTTCATCAAGATCGCAGCACTGTGAGTCCACAGATACTGACCTGGGTCAGGCAACATCGTGTGGTAGCTTTTACATTTAAAAGGGACGTTTTTCCTCGCTGCTGTCTCACCAAATGATTGCTCTTTGGGGGGGGAAGTGTTGGCTCTTTGTTAATTATATAGAGTGTGGTCCAGACCTACACTATCTGTAAAGTGTCCTGAGATAACTCCTGTTAGGATTTGACACTATAAAGAAATTTAATTGAGTTAAATATCTAAGCAAGAGGCAAGATTTCTTTTAAGGACATGAGCAAAACCGGAAGAGACTATCGAGGCTGTCAAAATCTGACAAAATACTTTAATATAATATATATGATAAATTATTTAAAGTGTTTATTAGGCAATACAATGTGGAGGATGTTATATAAGTGAATATCTTTTGGTCCTGGACTGACAAAACAAGACATTTGAAGACGTCACTAGGGTCTATTTGCTGTTTCTTTTAATGGGCTTTAAAACGTGTGTGTGTGTGTGTGTGTGTTTCAGCTGTAAGCAGCAGCAGGACCTGCTGTCGTTCCTCGCTGTGGTTCTGGGTTTAGACAACCCGGCTGTCAGCCGACTACGACTCACCTGGGAGGTAATCACTCAGCTGACGCTGCTCTGCTTCACCTGCACACTGCTGCCCACATTGCAAACACTGCAAACATACACTGCAAAAACACACTGCAAACACACTGCAAGCACACTGCGCACACACACTGCACATACACTGCAAGCACACTGCTGCACCTACTGCAAACACACTTCACACAGACTGCAGACAAACTGCAACACACTGCAAACACACTGCAAGTACACTGCGCACACACTGCAAGTACACTGCACACACACTGCACACACTGCAAACATACACTGCAAAAACACTGTAAGCACACTGCACACACACTGCACATACACTGCAAACACACTGCACACACACTGCACATACACTGCAAACACACTGCACACACACTGCAAACACACTGCACACACACACTGCAAACACACTGTACACACACACACTGCAAACACACTGCACACACAATGCAAGCACACTGCAAACAAACTTAAGGCCAATTAAATAAAAAGGCGCCGTGGCTACGTACGTAGGTACGTGGAGATACCGACCCTACGCCATAGCCTGACGTGCATCTTTCACAAAATGTAACTACACGTCACGGCGACACACGCTTCTCGGCCATGGCTTGGTAGCGTTGCATTCCCCCCCCCCCAACTCATTTCCTGGTTCTCCTTCTCCGTAAACGACATGAAATCAAGGAGAGGGTTAACTTTTCCTGCTCCAGATTTCACACCGTGGTCAGAAAATACAGGGGAGAGACACACACACACACACACACACACACACACACACACACACGCCTGCCCTGCCTTTCTCTCAGACACCAACTGTACGTGGAGCCTCCACAGAACCATAAATCCGACTTTAATTGGTCCTTAACTCTGCATGGTGGTGCAGAAACCAAGCTTACTGAAACAGTCTATTAGATTTGACCACAAGGGTGCGTTCAAGGACCAGGTCAGGGCCCTAATGCTGACCTTTGAACACTGATTACTTATTAACTATTTATTTATTAGTTATTTAAGGTTTTCTTT
>NC_050193.1:3377617-3402617 GCF_008315115.2 Sander lucioperca | reverse complement strand
CTGCCGGCTCACTAGCCTAAACTGCCGCTGGCCCGTTCCTAAACCCTGGCACCCGTCGCCCGGTTTAAACAAAACCACCTTCTGCACGTTGTCTCCCCTTCCCCCCTCCCGTGGCTGCTGACGAATCAGACTGAGACAATCTGACGGACACCTGACTGACCTCTGAACCAATCATCAACCGCCACGTCACAGGAAACAAGAACGATACTGTATCGGACCCGAATACATAAGACTAAAGGACGGGACAAACGTGGGACTTTACATCCCGCTCTCATGCTTTCTAACGTTTCTCTTTTACCAGAAAAAAAGCTTGGAGTATAAGGACTGTCTCTTCTTTCTCTTCTCTTTTGGGAAACGTTCCCAGCAGTCTTCGAGTGTTTTGTATTTTCCCAAAAAGTCATTTCTTTCCAAAAACAGCTGTTGTTTTTATCGTCTGGATCAATACGGTATTCGCGTAAAGGATGTATGCTGACATTCCTACGGGTCTACACGGAGACGGGTGTCATGGGTCACTTTTGGACGCCATTTCGAATCCATTTCGACCCGAAGTAGCCTCAAAACGCTGCGCGTCTAAACAATGACCGGTTGATCCGACGCCCTGTTGGGAGGCCGGTTAGGAACAACAGTTACACCCAAAATCTGTAACGAGAACAAACAAACGAAGCCATCACGTTAACATCGCCGAACGACAGCGTTCACACGGAGGCAACCATCAAGCTTTCAAGCGTGCCCGAGGATGTCAAAACGCCGGCAGACGAGCGCTTCTTTAACCGCCAAACGGAGCAAAACCGTGGATCCTGTCTTGCAGGAGGATTTCCTTCTCTGGGATCTTTTCTCGGAGGACGTGAGGATGTAGGACGCTAGCCCTCTGCAGTAACGAACCCAAAACAAAGTCATTTAAGGAGCTCTAAAAACCGGTTCAATCGCCGGTTGGAATCGCTTCAAATTGAGACGTTTTCAAAAAAAAACGTCACAACTCAAGTTTACACGCGAGACTTTTCTGCTCAGAAATCTGCCGTCTGTATTTCAGGACTGAATTAAATTTTTCCCATCATGATCGGAACTCTTTAATGTTGAACTAAAGAACACGGCGGAACCGCGTCGTGGATCCGTAACTGGACTGGCAGTTCTAGTTTTACATCCGCGCTCAAGGGCTGACTTTGGATCTGTTTTCTTCACACAGAGCTGACAGGAACTGGTTCTGATTACTGCGGGATTCAAATGCCGTAACAACACATTATGTAATAAAAAAACATATAAAACAAACATATACTTTTTAACACCCGCACCACATTATGTGTTAAAAGCCCTGAACGCAACATGTTATACATTTCTCCGCATTGTGTAATAAATTACATAACGCAGCGGCTCTTACAAAATGCAAATACTGGCACTTTTTTAAGAAAATGTAATAACAAAAATGGAAAATGTTTTTTTTTCTCTTCTGGCTTTGAAAGTCATTTAAAGAAAAAGTCCAAAAAGTAATGAATATATAACCCAGGAGTCTCAATATCAACGTCGCTCCGAAAGGATCACATCCAGAGACAGACACGTTTAGTTTCTTTTTAATTTAATCGCAAAACCATAACATCTTTGACTGTATGATTGCATGACTTATGTATCCTTCTCACGTACAGTTTGGTCGCCATAAAGACCTAAAAAAAAGTCAGATAAAAAGTTTCTCAGCCATCATGGAGAAAAAAAATGCCCAAAAATGTCGGAAAAAAGCAACAAAAATGTTGGAAAAAGTGTGAGAACAAAAAAACGTTGGAAAAAGCAACAAAAACTAGGTGGGCCAAAATGTATTGTGATCCTTAATTGATATGCGGGCCGGATCAAAATCTGCAAGGGGCCGGGTTTGGCCCGCGGGCCTAGAGTTTGACACATGTGATACAGCCTATTTCATAAAATATTTTGATTGCTCGTCTTATCGTACGTACACGCAACACGAGCAACACCCTAAATGTAAAACCTCGCACTTTGGAAGAACGGAGAAATGTATAACATGTTGCGTTCAGGGTATTGTATTACAAAACGCAGCAGACTATCGGGTGTTACGTGTTGAAGTTGTATTACATTTTGGAGTTTTGTTCCATAATGCTGCGTTGTTACGAACCCCAAACAGTCCCGATGTGTTCACTGACATCTGTGACGGAATCGCGGACACTTTGGGACGTGTGTAACGTGTACGTGGAGGACGGTGCGGATGTTTTCCTCACCGTGTGTGTGTGTGGGTATGTGTGTGTGCGTGTGTGTGTAGATGCTGGTTTTCTAACGAACGGAAATCTCAGAGACGTTCGCCGACTCTTCGGCTCTTTTCTGCTTTTTGTTTTCAGACTTTTGATGACACAATGTCATCAGTTAAAACGTGTTTTGTGGTCCAATGGGACGCTTGGAGAGCTTACTTCTCACTCACTTTAAAGGGCCATACCGCTGTGTTTTAACTAGTGCCAAACCACAACACCGTGTTTATATTTTCCAGTATGGTTTGGTTCCTTCCAGACGGCCATGCTTGTTGGTTAATTATTACAAAAATCCACATGCAGGGCGGACTGATGTTATGAAATTATCAGAGCTCTATCGTTATCGCCGTATACATCAGCAGGCCCGAGTGGAATCTGCGGCCCTCAGTCACACATAATGGAAAAAGACCTCAACATAAACTGTTGAAAGTAGTTTTTTTTTGGGTCCAAATGGCATGGTATCGGATCATCGCATAGACTCGCCGATAACGATACCAACGCTTTAGACGGTATCGGAGGCTTTTCCGATAATGTGTTGGGATGAACTGGAACAACTGGCTGTCTGGAAGATGTCAGAACATTTTCTAAAAAAAACACTTCAGTTTGTTTTTGAAAAGTGAGAGTTGGAATAATTGGGCTAAAACGTGCGGGTGAGTTGACGTAAATGGGCTAAAATGTGCAGAACAGTTGGAGTAACTGGGCTAAAACGTGCAGGAAAGCAAACACCGGTATGGTCCTTTTAAGAAAGTCACTGAAAAGATTGAACTGGTCATCACTTGGCAGCCAATCAGCTGTGTTTACGGGACAACGTCACACTCCAGAGATGAATAACAAAACGTACGAAAGTAGTTCGTTTTTTTTCTTCTCAGCGCTTGGGATCTAATTGCCATCCCGTCTGAACGACCAATCGGCTGCAAGGAAAAGAAGGACCCGATCAGCCCTGCAATCACACACACACAGAGCTGCCCTGCCATTGGTCGGTTCGGTCGGCCGCGGGGGGGTCCGACGCAATAACGGAGCGACAGGAAGCGAAGCCGGTCGACCTATCGCAGCAACGAAGCACTTTGCCAAACCTCAGGGCTCAGAGACACGACGGAGAGGTTTCGTTCACTCTTTCTTCTTGGTTTTTATTTTTTATCAGTAGAGTTTGGTTCAGTTGAGTCCAGTTGTGTTGCGATGGATTGGTTCTGTGTTTGTGTACAGCTGATCACACTTCAGTCATATATTTACTGTAATAATAGAAACCTACAGAGTTTTTTGTTTTTTTTAAATTGTATCTGCTGTGATCGCCGCCGGGTCCGAGTCCAGCCTGAACACGCCAAACATTTCTTTGGTTTTTAATTTATTTTTGTTTCAGCGAGCTGAAGAGTCTCATCCTGATACCTATTATTAATTTTGGTCACGATGTATGTATACAAGCATAAAAACACATAAATATACATATATACATAGATGTGGTGAAATATATTACAAGATTTAAAAAGAAACACAAATCAAAACCCATGAAATCAGATAAAAGGAAAAAAAAGGAAAAGTTAAAATTCTCAGTTTATTTACTGGACTAAAAAAACAATTGATTTTATAATAATAGTAACAAGATGGATACTTGGCATCCGTGTATCAATACAGTATTGCCACAGGAAAATATAGCGATACTTTGCTGTGTCTGTGGGCCCTATCTCGCACCCGGCACTGCGCAAAACTCGACCCAAGTGTCTTTGCTAGTTTAAGACCGACGCAGTTGTCAGTTTCCCGTCCAGCGCCCGCGTCGTTTAAACAGCAAATGCACCTGGGCCCGTCTGTGGCCCATGGGCGTGGTAACTATGCTTGTTACACACACAGGGACGCGCAGCTGCACACACACATGCAGAAGATTACAAATAAAAAATATTACGGTGCAAATCCTCCATCATAATAGCAATGCTCAAAGGTCCAAACGCGCCTGGCTTTTAAAGGGAATGGGAGATGATCTCTGATTGGTTGATTGCATGTTAACGCCCAAAACACACCTCTGATTAATGAAGACACTAAGTACAACCCTATATTGCCAAATGTTACCAACCGTACCTTTTTAACTAGTCGTTTTGGTGCCGCATGACGCTCACTTTTTAATGTAATATGTAATGTGACCGGATGAAGTTTTCGTACTATATCATACGAACCCATTGGTGAGAATGTGTTGTTCCAGGTGAGCTTTTTTTTGCATTTTCGTGCCGTTCATTCAGAACGCTCCCAGTGTGGAAAGGCCTTAAGTCACAGCCTACATTTCACTGTCATTTAACAACTAAAAGTTGTAATATTTTAAATTGACATTGAAGTACGAAGAGATGTTTAAAGCAAAACATACTGGAAGACTTCGGCCTCTTACATTAACAGACCCTTTTATCCAAAGATAATGTAAGCCCCCCCCCTCCATTACACCCGACTTTTCTTTGAGAATTCACGTTTGGATGAAACTCTTCAGTGCGTCAGGACAGTTCACATGTTTGTATAAATTATCTAAAAAGGTGTAAATGGTTCTTTGAAGTGTTCTCTGTGCTCAGCTCTGGCGGCAGTTGAGACTTTGTCATTCCAACCCGTTCTCACTCTGAACTCGGACGCTTGGTCAGTGTCTCTCAGCGTAGAGAGTAGTATGAAAGCCAGAATTCCACGTAGGGAGGATGGTTGGGATGGTGGATGGGTCAAACAACACAGGACTTTCACCCAGGAGACCGGGGATCATGTCCCGCGTGTCACGTTTCCTAAACCCAACTGTCCCGTTCTTCTTTACCTAAACCCAACTGTCCCGTTCTTCTTTACCTAAACCCAACTGTCCCGATCTTCTTTACCTAAACCCAACTGTCCCGTTCTTCTTTACCTAAACCCAACTGTCCCGTTCTTCTTTACCTAAACCCAACTGTCCCGTTCTTCTTTTCCCAAATCCAACTGTCCCGTTCTTCTTTACCTAAACCCAACTGTCCCGTTCTTCTTTACCTAAACCCAACTGTCCGTTCTTCTTTACCTAAACCCAACTGTCACGTTCTTCTTTTCCTAAACCCAACTGTCCCGTTCTTCTTTTCCTAAACCCAACTGTCCCGTTCTTCTTTACCTAAACCCAACTGTCACGTTCTTCTTTACCTAAACCCAACTGTCACGTTCTTCTTTTCCTAAACCCAACTGTCCCGTTCTTCTTTACCTAAACCCAACTGTCCTGTTCTTCTTCCCCTAAACCCAACTGTCCTGTTCTTCTTCCCCTAAACCCAACTGTCCCGTTCTTCTTCCCCTAAACCCAACTGTCCTGTTCTTCTTCCCCTAAACCCAACTGTCCTGTTCTTCTTCCCCTAAACCCAACTGTCCTGTTCTTCTTCCCCTAAACCCAACTGTCCCGTTCTTCTTCCCCTAAACCCAACTGTCCCGTTCTTCTTTATCTAAACCCAACTGTCCCGTTCTTCTTTTCCTAAACCCAACTGTCCCGTTCTTCTTTATCTAAACCCAACTGTCCTGTTCTTCTTCCCCTAAACCCAACTGTCCTGTTCTTCTTCCCCTAAACCCAACTGTCCTGTTCTTCTTCCCCTAAACCCAACTGTCCCGTTCTTCTTTATCTAAACCCAACCGTCCCATTCTTCTTTTCCTAAACCCAACTGTCCCGTTCTTCTTTTCCTAAACCCAACTGTCCCGTTCTTCTTTATCTAATCCCAACTGTCCCGTTCTTCTTTATCTAAACCCAACCTTCCCGTTCTTCCCGACCAAGCGCGTCTAAATGTGATGCTAAAGGAGACTTTTTGCGTCAATAACAAAACGCCAAAGGCCCCTGACCAAGCGTCTAACGTGATGGGAGTGAGAACGTGTCCGGTCGGGTACAAAGTGCGACACCCAGCGAAGATGACATCATCACTAGTCTGCCGGTGGCTGTCTCAGGACCACTTCCTGGGTGTCGGGCGCTTCTTTATAGATCCCACCGTAGTTCTGGGCTGAAACAGATACAAAAAAACACTCTAACTTTTCACCTGAACTGAATAAATACATTTTCCAGGGTTTTTTTTTTCCGACCGTTCACAGCTTCTGCCTGTAATTCCGCTGGGATCCATAATTTTTTGGAGGCGGGTGGTCTCTTGGGTCGAGGCCGTCCGCTGTGAGCGCTAGCATGAAAACACAGAGAAATTTAAAATGTGTACATATTGCAACCCTGTAAATAGGCAAATACTAACGGAGACTCTATTTTATGTGAGAGAGAGCGAGAGAGAGAGATGCCAACTCAAGGAGAAATATTTGATTTGATGTTTTTTATTTGTAAGAGAGTGTACAGTGATGACAGAGAAAATAACGATGATTTTATGACTTTATGAATTGTACAGTTAAATATGAGTTCCGTTTTATTGTTTGGTTGTTTTCTATCTAAAGCTTGGGGTTGTTTCATTTTTTTTTGTACAGAAGTGGTTGTTTACATCGCTAGTCCGTATTTCTGTGAACGTCAGACAGACGATGTGATTGGAGCAGAGGTCTGCGAGGAGGCGGGGCCTGGGGGGTGGCTGTTTTATTACCAAATATTCAGGAAAAACTATGAACGATACGTGTTAGTATTAATTGAAGTTTTGAGATTGTAAGGAGGACAAAAGACATAATGTTAATGTGTAGTGTTTTTCCGACAAACTCAAATTTAAACTTTCGACAACGCAAGTTGCTACTTTAGAGAATGCGAGTTTGAACTTTCGAGAACTTTCTTTTCACTGCTTATTTTAGCTTTACGATAATAACCCTGTTCGGAATGATTGAAAGGAACAGATTAAAGGATTGAAGGAAAGGATTGGAAACTGGCTCCGTCTCCTCCAGACTGACGCTCCCTCTGCTGTCCCACTACACGCACTGAAATAAAACCTCTGGACAACAACTCTCGTTTTGACTTTTATTTGCTGCACAAACCTCCTTCACTCGTTACTCCCCCAGTCTACGTGTGCGTGTGTCTCTTTGAAGGTTTCAGATATTGAAATCATACATGATGTATCACAGATACAGGAAATACAAGAACAGAACTTGAGCTGAAGTTGTTCATTTTATTTGAACTTTATCACCGCAGTGAGGCGGTGACACGGCGCTGCTTTTCTCTGAGGTATCACGGGTCAAGGTGGAACGGAGACGGTGCACAATGTAAATGGGGGGTGGGGGGGGGGGGGCTTAGACACCAAATGTCGGGAGATCACGTTCCACAAACGGCTTTACGTGAATGATCCCCTCCTCTGGATAAGGATGTGGCTGTGAGGATGAGGATGTGTCGTCTGCACAGGGACGCACAGATGACACGGTATTGTCCCCCGGGAGACGGGACGGCGGCTCCTCTGCGTCGTTTGAGGCGACCTTGAGCGTTTGCAGGACGTTTCTCTTTATCCACGACTTAACTTGCTGCAGTCGCGGCCTTTTCGCCATCTCAAGAAGAAGAGTTGTGTCTTTGAGTTCTGCTTTCAAATGGTGCAGCTCCACGGTCATGTCGTTGATCAGTCTGATGAGGGAACTTTGGTCCCGGTTGCTTCTCACCTCTCTCCTAAAACTCAAATCTTGGCAACGTTTCTGCGCCCTGGAGGAGTTCTGGTAGCACCTTCTGTAACTGTTGATCAGTTGATCTTTAGCGGCGATGGTTTTTCGGAGCCCGGTCTCAGTGTTTCCATCCATCTGCACTTTGGTATCGTTGTCAATGTAGTGTCTTTTGACGTCAAAGACTTTACGTGTGAATGTCTTGGGTTCGGAGGTAAGATCGGCCTTGAAGCGCATCACGTAGGTGATCAGGTTCCTGTTCTTCTCTCTCTCCTTGATCAGGTCTGGCTCACACTTCATCACTTTGTAGTTCAGATGTGCGATGGTTTCACCCAGGTCGGCGTTCTCTCAAAGGGTCTTGTTCAGCTTCTCCGTCGCTTCTTTGAGCTCCGACTGCGTCGTTCTCAGATCGTCCTCGACATCGTTGAGGTTTCCCTTCACTTCGTTTAATTTGACAAGCAGAACAGCGTTGTTGTCCTTCTCTTTCGCCCAATCCTGTTGCAGTTGCTTATTGTCCTTCATCAAACGAGACATCTCCAGATTTTTCTTCCTGATTACATTTTGTCTGTCTTGGATCGTACTCTCTAACGTGGAAACCTTTTCGATAAGATCTTCCTTGTTCTTCAGACCGTTGATTGTCTTCAGCTTTTCAATGTGCTTCTCCAGTTCTTTCTGCTTCACTAATTCGTTGAGTCGCATGTCTTTCTTTAATACATTTTCCGTAGCGATGACTTTCTCTTTCTTGGAGCTGTTTGCGCAAGTCCTCCACTCTGTCTTTGTACTCTGTCTCCACTCGGGGCAGCGTAGCTCGAAGCTCTTTCAACTCGGCGGCTTGTTTTTTTGCCTGCTCTTTGGCGATCCTTAGCTTCTCCGTTTGTTGTTGGCACGTCGCCTTCGCCTCCGCCAGCCTCTCGTCATGCTCCGCTTGCACTCTCGATATTTCAGACTCATAATTCGCTGTCAGTTCTTTGACGGTGTTCCTGGCGTTTGTCTCGCTGTCACATTTCTGCTGTCGGAGTTCTGACTCGGTTTGTGTTTTTTTCGCTGTCAATCCCTGAAATGTTTGCATCAGCTCGGCCTTATCGAGGCTGAGGTTCTTGACTTCATCTCGACTCAACCGGAGCTGGGTTTTCCACTCCTCCGCCTTCTCCTTGTGAGTTTTCACCTCTTTCTTGAGAGCCTTGACTTTGGTCTCTAGAGAGTCTATTAGCATAAAGTTAGTCTGACTTACTTTAGTAAAGCGCAGCTCTTGTTTTCTAACTTTGGACGTAAGCTCCTCTATCCTAAACTGGAGAAATTTGACGTTATTGTCCTGCAGCTCCATGGTTTCTGCGCTCCGTCTGTTTCTAACATTCCAACACAAGCTGACAGCAGATGTACACATAGTTCAAACACAAACAATTCTGTGTGTGTGTGTGTGTGTGTGTGTGTTTCAGTTGTTCTATAACAGGTGCAGGATGAGACCCCCGCTTACATAATACATTACAGTAGAGGGCGAGAAGTTTTGAAATTTTTAAAAGTAAAAATACTCCATCACAAGGCCTGCATTCAATGTTTTACTTTTACTTGTAGTACTTAAAGTCCTCATGCACTCGCAATGTGTTTTTCTTCAGTTTTTGTTCCCTAAAATGTCAGAAATTGTTGTAAGGAATTTAACATTGATGTGTATCTGTGCAAAGTTTGACACTACAGGTGCTTTCACATCCCTATCCTGTAGGTTTGGGTACCGAACCCTGTACTTTTACCGGTACCAACCGAATCACGTCGGTATTACCGAGTACTGGTTCACGTAAAATCAAACGTGCCAAATTTCGGTACCTGAGAGCACGTAAGCGCAAGCTTATCTGTCCTCTCTGCGTGTTGACAGAGAGTGGAGCTCCGACACACGCGCGCAGAGGTGCGGATGGAGCAAGCTATGGTTTGTCACAGTGAGTCACGGCGATGCTGATAAAGTGGTTTCAAGTGTGGTTACAGTTTTTCAAAACTTAATGCAGACAGCGTTTGCTGTGATAAATTAATGGAGAGGTGAAAGCAGTTGAGCAGTTGCGGTGCTGTTGATGTTACACTTCCTGTGAGACAAGCAGGCACAACAGTGGTTTCTGGGGCCTGACTGGCAGGCTCAGGTAAGGCAAGGCAACTTTATTTCTACAGCATCTTTCAGCAACAAGGCAATTCAAAGTGCTTTACATGAAACATTAAAGAGCAATTAAAAACGGTCATGATGAAAATACAACAATAATATACAAATACAAGAGTAAATAGGTTTGGAATTTATTTATTTTTTTTTTTTTTTGCAATTACAGAGGGAAAGTACTGTTGGGTTAGGGTGACCAGACGTCCCTGGTTTCGGTGACATGTCCCCGGTTTTCACTGTGACTGACAGACCCAAAATTGGAATGAAAGAAAGAAAACATTGACTAAACGTATAGTCGCGCTGACTCACTACACGCGCAAGATCAAGCCAGAGCAAGCACTGCTCAGAGCTCAGAGATGTTCTAGAATGTCCATATTTTACGATGCTAAAATTACTGTTTATTCTGTCTGGTGGGTGTAGCAAACGCAATTTCGCAGACTTTTTATCTTTAGAAAAAGGATCTTACTCTAACAGAAAGATCGACCTTAGAAATCCTTTCCAGAATGTTGTAAGACACTTAGAATAATAATCTGAGCCTGTCAGTGGCAAAACGAGCACTTTTATGAACGTAAGCTGTCCAATTGGCGTCCTATTAACTTACATTGTAGCTTGTTTCACCGTTGCCGACTGCAGCGATCTTGTTTAATACTGGACCAATGTCAAAGGAAAATATTTCCTCAATAGTTTTAATTGTATCTGATACTCAATGAGCTGTTGCAGAAACAAGCCCAGCATGAAGCAATAAAGCAAAAGCTGTCAGATAAATGTAGTGCAGTAAACATTACAACATTTCCCTCTGAGGTGTAGTGGAGTACAAGTATGAAGTAGCAGCAGGGGTGATTCTAGGATCAGACGAGAGAGAGAGAGAGAGAGAGAGAATAAAGTTTAAGTTCACCCACACCTTATATAAATAAAAAAAGGTTTACAGTACAAATACTCGTGTTGCATATACTGTGCATAAATAAAAAAAAAAAATTACAGTGCAAATACTGTTGTTGCATATAATATGCATAAAATTTCAACATTTTCAACAATTGAACATTTGCAAAAAACACCACTGTACCATAAATGCCCATGGGCAAAAGTGACTGGTATTTACACAGTTTGGTTGGAATTCAATAGTGATTTGCACGGTTTTTTTTCTAACAATATGACAGCACACACTTATCAGATTAAACTCTGGGCTGTACAGGATATCAGCTATAATTATAGAGCTTGTGGTGGTGGTACCTTGTGCTATAGAGGAAACATCAGCACTGAGAAGTGATGCATCTGTTGATGTTGAGGATGAAGTTGATGGTGTAGCTGGGAAAATAATTGAAAACAAAATCTGAAATTACCTGTGAAGTACGTTTTACCATTTCACTGTTAGCATATTGAAAGAGGTCACGATTAACAGCTCAGCTCAGTGAGAGAAATTCACTCTACCTTCATCAGTGGAGGTATCCTTAGGAAGAGCCTGAGGGCTGAGAAATTTAAGCAAAGCAAGATGGTAACACTTTATAATAACAATCATTAATAGATGGTAAATTGATACTTAATTAATCTTTAGTTAATTGTCATTTAACTGTTAGCAAACAGTCTTTTTACTTTTAACAAACAATGAAATTATAATTAAATGTTTACTAATTATTAGTAGTGCTGTAAATTAACAGTTTATTGTAACACACATATCTATCATATAATATATTAGGTATCGGGTAATGATTAAACATTTTTTGTAAACCTTTAAGAAACCATTTTTAAAACATCTATAAACATTACATAGATAGACGGACCAGATATTCCTAACACTTTGTTAAGGGTTACTAATGCTTAAAAACATCCCAAGCTAATGTTTGATGCACGGAATTTATTGTGTGGTTTTCCTAACCCCCATTTGGTAAATAGATTATCACGGTGGAATAGTTAGTATAGCATGCTAACGTTATGCCACTTTCATCAAAACCTATTACAAAGCTATAGCAATGTCATGTCATTAAATACGATAAACTGATTCTGGAACAGATCTGTGTCTTCCTTATCCCGTTAAAAAACATATTACAGTAGTATGTAACCATATTCCGTCCGTTCGAAAAAAAAATTGCACTAACTGTTCGTTACAAGCAGCATTTGCCGTCAGGCAGGTTACAGGTAACGTTAACTAACATAAACATATTTTTGCTAGCCTACCTGCTGCAAAATTACACCAAGACAAGTAGAGCTATTTTATCCAGTGTAATTTATCACTTACCACTATCTTGTTTTTTCTTATCCTCCTCTTCATTTCTCTTCTTCCTTTTCTGGCTTCCTGAAGCATAATTCCGCTTCATGATGACTGCCGACCGAGGAGGTTTTGTATTTTGCCGGCAGCAGAGATCACGAGAGGGGCCCCTTGAGGGGGAACCCGATAACAGTGTCATTGCACTTTACTGACTATCAAAGGGGCCCTCACACAGTTTGTCGTTGCATTTTATTTTTATCCAGTCGTTGTCTTGGGGCCCCAGGCCAGCTCGGGGCCCCAAGCAATTGCTTGGTTTGCTTGCCTTGTTGCGAAGGGCCTGGGCGTGAGTCTGGCACAACCACCTCAACCAGAATCTAAGCTTTCCAATTATATTAGTGCCAGTTGCTGTGACAAATGGTTTGCGAGAAAATTAACAATGAACTTACATGAAATGTTATCATTTGCATTCTGAATAAATCTCTGCACACCCATTACTTTCTGGGAAATATCTCCCAAACTCTTCACTCAACACATGCATCAGTACAACAAGCGGTTCCCGGGTAATCCGGTTTTGAAATTGCAACAACATTTCTACATGGTCCCAAAATTATAATGTATTCTCATGTAAACTATTTATGTAAGCACAGACATTTTTGTCAATTGCTTAGCCAGTATATCCCACCATAATGGTTATATTGCCAGATTCCACACAATCCCACTTACTTATATATATCCCACTTACAAATATGAATATATATTTATACTGGTATGCTTCCTAGTGACATTAATGCAAAAACATGAAGAAAAAACTACTCAACCTGTGTGTGCATGGTTAAAATTCTGAAGTGCAAAATAGTTCAGGATACAGCACAAATACAGTATTTCCATCCATAGATAAGAATAATCAAGTCTGAATTTCTTTTCAAAGTGCACCAGATTGATGCATTTAAACGTTAAAATAGACAACATTTTCTTACAGGGGAGCATGCCCATGGACCCCCTTAGGGGGGCTTGTGGGGGGGGCTTGTGCCCCAGTGCAGCTCTAGGTTTAGTGACCCCCCCTGAGGCAGTGTCCCCATTTTAAGTTTTACAAAGATAAAAAATTACCTTTTTTGGAGGTATATGAAAATGTCCCCGGATTTTGTCTCAGAAATCTGGTCACCTTACGTTGGGTACCGGGAACCGAATTTCAGGTACCGGTATCGGTACTGATATTGGTTCAGATGCGAAAGGTACCCAACCCTACTATCCTGACGGGGAAGATGTCTGTGCACTTCTCTAAAATCTGAGATTTAAACGTTTCCCAGGCGGGCTGTTTGATTGGGTACGTCACTTCAGAAAGGAAACCAAGACAGTGGGGATGAAAACAAAGCAATTTATTTGCTTCAGCATGTAAAAAGTATTATTTACAGACAATGGAAATGTATCCTTCCATGCTATAGTTAACTGAAGCTTACCTTCAAGGTGAATCAACGCTAAAAATAACAAACAGAAGCAACCGATTCTCCCAAGTTCTGTGTAAACCTCGACCAGAACGAACCAAACAAAGATGCATTTACTAAACCTTCCAACTTTCAAAACGTGAGTACAAACTATCGAGATACGTGAGTACAAACTATCGAGATACGTGAGTACAAACTATCGAGATACGTGAGTACAAACTGTCGAGATACGTGAGTACAAACTATCGAGATACGAGAGTTCAAACTATTAAGAAACGGGAGTTCAAACTATCGAGAAACGTGAGTACAAACTATCGAGAAACGAGAGTACAAACTATCGAGAAACGAGAGTTCAAACTTTCGAGAAACGAGAGTTCAAACTATCGAGAAACGAGAGTACAAACTATCGAGAAACGAGAGTTAAAACTTTCGAGAAACGAGAGTTTGAGAAACCTGAGTTCAAAGTTAGGAGAACCAAGAGTTTGAACACTGTTCTCCTAGAAGGGAACGTAACAGACACGGTTTTTCAAAACTACTAAGTTAAGTTGATAAAAAGATGGTGGATTGGGTTCAAATCAGACTAGGGTGACCAGACGTCCCGGTTTGACCGGGACAGTCCCGATTTGACCGGGACAGTCCCGATTTTCAGTTGCGTGTCCCGAGTGCCGACAAAAGCCTGTCCGGACGCTAAAATGTCCCGGTTTACACCAACCACTGTGAAATTGTCCCGGTTGTCAGCGATACATAGCCGACGTGGTCTTATTATAGCCCGATCATTAACTAAACCTATGTAGAAAGACTAATAAAGCGTCCAGCGTATGGTTTTAACAATGTGAGTGTGTCAGTCAATCGTAGCGGTCTGCTTCTGCATAATCTGTGCAGCCAGCGTTACAATATATATATTTGTAAACATTGTTGCAATACCTCTTTTCATTTCGCTGCCTTTTTTTGAGATTGTTGCGGCCCAAAATGCCTGATTTTGCGGGAGCTGTTCTCAATTTAGGTCATCGTGTCGTCTCATCTCCGGTTTTTCCTGCATCCACCGTGTGTGTTTGTGTGTGTGTCGCGTCAGTCGCGGGGGGGAACTGAGCAACAGCCCCGCCCGCTGCAGAGAGCCGACAGAATTGAAACAGCAGCAGTTTTCAGCGACTTTAGAGTGAAAAAAACGTTACAGCATACATTGATGTTAAAATGTATACAGTAAGTAAGTAAATTTTATTTATACAGCGCTTTTCACAGACAAGGTCACAAAGTGCTTTACAATATGCATAGACAATAAAAACATGGTAAAAATAGTCAATAGAATAAAATACAAATACAACAGATACAATTATCAATAAATAAAAGACACAGGCTACCCAAAAGCTAGCCTGAACAAGTGAGTCTTCACTTGTCCCTTAAAACAGTCCACATTCTCAGCAAACCTAATGCTGGTTGGTAGAGCATTCCAGAGTCTGGGTGCTATAGCCTCAAAGGCTCTATCCCCACATGTCTTCAGACGAGTGCGTGGCGTGGATAGCAAATTTAGATTGACAGACCTTAGAGACCGTGAGGGGGTGTGTAAGTGAATTATGTTGGCAAGATAATCAGGGGCCTGACCATGTAGAGCCCTATAGGTTATAGTAAGAAGTTTGAATTGGATCCTGTAGGTTACAGGAAGCCAGTGAAGGGAGTAGAGTAGAGGGGTGATATGGGTGCGCCTGTTTGATCTAGTAAGAAGCCTAGCAGCAGCGTTTTGAATGGATTGCAGGCAGTGAAGAACAGATTTATTGAGTGAAGAGAAAAGTGAATTACAATAGTCAATACGGGAAGAAATGAATGCATGGATGAGCATCTCTAGTTCTGACTGAGAGACCAGAGCCCTTAATTTACTAATATTGCGTAAGTGAAAAAAACAGGATTTGGTCAATGATTTGATGTGAGTTTCAAAAGATAGGGATTTGTCAAATGTTACCCCAAGGTTCCTTATACTGGGCCGGACCGCAGATGACAAAGGCCCAATGTTCTGCTTGATCAGAGGAACAGCACTGTCTGGCGCTATGATTAAAACCTCGGTCTTACACGGGTTCAGCTGCAAAAAGCTTTCAGCCATCCAGTTCTTTATGGCGTCTATGCAATCTAGGAGCCTAGTAAGTTTGAATGTCTCATTTTGCCTAAAAGTAAAATGGAGCTGTATGTCATCTGCATAAAAATGATAAGAAATGTTGTTTGAGTAATAATGCGCCGACATGTCAGACGTTTCCTGCAGGGGGGGTCAACAATGGTAGAGAGACTAAAAAGATACACTTGTGGTCACTAATTAACATATCTTCACAGCATATAGAATTAACCTCCAGACCCAGTGTGAAAACAAGGTCTAATGTATGACCACCAGCATGTGAACATGCTGCTTTAGATTGTGTGAGTCAGTAATACTAAGGAAATCTTTTGCAGCATGGTTATCGGCAACGTCAGTGTGCAGGTTAAAATCGCCAACCATTAATAGCTTTTCAAATTTAATAACAGATGACATAAAGTCTGTGAAATAATAAAAACTGCCCAGCAGGACCAGGGGGGCGATAAATAAGAATGCAATAGAACGGCTTTATCCGACCAACTCTAGTGATTTGCAATTCAAAAGAGGAAAGGTTTCCACGCTCACCAGCTGACAGGGGTAGATATTTCTCCATACTATGGCAAGTCCTCCACCGCGGCCAGACAGACGCGGGGATCCGATAAACGAGCAGTCGACAGGACACAGCTCATTTAGATGAATAAACTCCGAATTACGTTGCCAGGTTTCTGTCAAAAATAAAAAGTCCAGGTTTTGCCTTATAAACAGGTCATATCTACCTATTCGGAACCATGATAACTGGACTGCTGCTGATTGGAGGATGCTTCGCCCTGGTTTATCGAGAAACTAAAAGACTTTGGTAGCTGTCCAAAGCCCAAGGAAGCCGCCTGGCCTGACTGAAGCTGTTGAAAAAGCGATCAGTTTGCAAACTGGGACTATTAATCGCCTGATGGAAAACCATGGTAATGACCCACGGCTTGGATATCATCATGAGGAAGGTCATGGATTTGGAAAGAAAAATTGACCAGTTGAACAGTTGAACAGAACAATAGAATGAATGTTTAAATTAGAGCAGCCATTCGGGTAGACTAAACAAATTTAATCTTTCGGCTCCCTTATCCTGAATGGCCTTGCCAGGGCCGTTTCTTGAAACAAACAGTCTGCCTGCTGATTGTCGTATCGGTTCTGGACTGTTCAAGGGTGTCACCATGGCAACGTGCTGTGTTTTCACTATTACATTCTGTGGACTGGGACACTAGTGGGGCTGCCGGGCTGTGCGTTTCTCAGCAGGCCAAACTCCCCCACCCTACCCTATACCCCCAGTTCCACGCCTTCGCCGCTAAATGTGCAGCTGTACATTTATGTTATGTTATGTTGTGTTATGTGCTGCAGTGCAAATGTACTGTTTGTGTGCTTACGTGCTGAGGTGTTTTTTCCTGTTCCCACACTGTTCTTATCTTTATGAGGATAGTCTGAGAGTTGCTTTTTTTCCCTCTCCTCTCCTTCATGTCATGCTGTATCTGTCCCTGAGAGAGTTAAGAGAGAGTTTTAAGTGCGCATGCTGCCTGTTCCTGCTCCAGCTGTTGTATATGTTGTTGTATACCTGAGTGGTAACTAAATAATTTCCCCCTGGGAAGTATTTCTATTTCTGATTCTGATTCTGATTCAGAACATGCGCCTTGTTCGCCACAGAGCAGGCATTTAACAAGCACATATTCACAGATGCGATAACTGAATCTTCAGAGGTAGAAGAGGATGTGCACTCGATAATGCTGAGCGTAGGCAGGCCACGACGATCCCGGCCAAGGTGTAGGGGAGGTGGATCCCTGTTCAGCAATCCACCAGGCACATCCGGAAACACTGCCCGCAGGTAGGATGATCTGGTGGGGCTCCGTGACCAGGCAACGCCTGGTTGGTAGAGAGATGTGAGGTTACGTTCCAAGAGCAGACAGTCCATCCAGTTGCCAGCATGGGAATATTTCCATAGGCGGCTATGTTTAACCTGGAGGCCCGCTCTAGTCCCTTGCGTCCTCCGTTTACCACGCTTCTTGTGCGGGTCCCCAGGATTCCTTCTCCAGTCCCGGTGCAGCGAGAAGCCGTGGCCCGGTAAGCACAGGTGGACACAGGGTGGTAGTGGGGGTGGATCACCGATTCCCATACAACTGGACATTTCAGCTCTAATAAGCAACAGCATTTGTCGATCATAAACCAGTGCCGCTGATACATTTGTGGACAAGAATAGTTGGCATTAAAAGGCATATTACGTAAGTATCTGAGACCGAGAGACAGAGACGGCCGAGAGGGCAGCGGCAAAACCAAACACAGGCGCCATTGCCTCCCTGTGACCTGATATACAGGTTGGCAGGACGGTCTGAAATGTCTTTCGCTGTACGTTTTGTTGGTAAATGTGAGATGTTCGAGTCACACACGTCTCATCTTCATATCAGAAACAAGGAAATTAATTTGGCGACGTACGCAAATTCAGATTTGAACACAACTTGTGTATAATGACTTACCCACTTTACCTAATGCTTTAATTGATGTGTTGTTCATGCATGAGGTCATAAATGAGAGGCTATGAACTCATGTCAATTCCTGATGATTCATAAGATATAAAGGAATGAAGTAATGCACAAATCATGAATTATATATATATATATTTATTATTATATTATAATTCATGTAGGCTACCCTTACCGTAAAGTGTTACCATAACTTTAGTTCAAGCCTGTGGCAGCAGTTCCAAATAATTCTTTTAGTGCCATGCAATGAAAAATACCTTTTGACAAAGTTTTTCACAAGTTCAGTGGGTGCATTTTCCAAAAGAATGCTTTAATTCTGAAAAATAAAGTTGGTCCCACACGAAACTCACGCAGTGTTTTTTAATATTATTTCTTAGATATGTATGCTACATACCAAGAAAATTCATGAATATTAACAGAGATACCCCATTATGTTGTGAGCAGTAGGCCGACGTGTGCTGTTGGCAAAATTGTGTTTAATCTGTCTGTGTCTAATCCTGACCTGCGCTGGCACATCTTCACGTTAAGAAGCGTGTGCGTGCACGAGCACTACGGTCACGCGCAAAGTGTCCTGGTTTTAGTTTCGGGAAATCTGGTCACCCTAAATCAGACGTTACTTCACTTCCTGAAGGTTACCCCGTGACGCAGAACGTGACGTAGCTCTGTTTGTTCCCTAAATTAAAAAAAAACCTCTCCGTTTCCTTTTCTTTTCAAACGGGACATGAACCCTGGTGTCCTGGGTGAAAGTCCCGTGTTTGTTTGACCCCCCCCCCCCCCCCCCCCCCCCAACCTGCCTCCTTACCAGGACATTTAGCACAGTCAATACACGATATGAGCCGCGTGTGTGCAGAACGGCCGCCATCTTTGACAGCTAGCTATGGCAACACCACTTCGACAAACCACATAGTTATCAACCAACGCGATACGAAACGTGAAAAGGGCCCATCTATAGGCCTATATGCACAGTATTTTACTTTTATTATTTATGGGTCGTTGGTAGTTGTGTTTAGCTGGTACAGAGCTCCGCAACGCCGGCTACAGAGTCGTTTCAGTGCCAGTTGGTAGTTGGTTGGTAGTCACCAAAATGTGACTGTGTGAGACAGCTACAGGCACCGCCAGTTGACAGTCCTCTCAGGGGCTGTTGCAGTTGAATTTAGCCAGAAAAAGTCAGCATTCGGCCACGACAGTTAAGTTTAGTAAAAAGATTTTGGAACACTTTTCCTGTGCGAAAGTATTTAGTTTTCGCACTTCGTCCAAGTGGTGTTTCCGTACCTAGCTGTCAAAGACGTCGGCCGTTCTGCACATGCGCGACTCACATCGTGTCTTGGCGCTCTTATAAGTAGAATTCAATTTCAGTTCAATTTTATTTATAGTATCAAATCATAACAAGAGTTATCTCAGGACACTTTACAGATAGAGTAGGTCTAAATCACATTCTGTAATTTACAAAGACCCAACAATTTCACTGATTCCCCCAAGAGCATGCATAAGTGCGTAAATGCGACAGTGGCGAGGAAAAACTCCCTTTTAGGGAGAACCCTCAGACAGACCCAGGCTCTTGGTAGGCGGTGTCTGACGGTGCCGGTTGGGGGTGTGATGGACAATGGCAATAATAGTCACAATAAAGATAATGACTAGAAATAGTAGTTGTAGTAGTTCATGGTGTTGCAGGGCGCTACAGGGCGTAGCAGGATGCAGCAGGGCACTGCAAGGCATGGCAAGACGTATAAGAGCGCCTTACTTCCTGCTTTGCTCCCATCATGTGTCGTAATTGAACAAACGACTTCTGGGAACGTTTTTCCGGGGAGAAAAGTCCCTAAAGAACAGCTAAGGCCCTATCCTGCGCTTGGGTACCAGAAGTCATAAAACACTTTGCATGCTAACATGCTAAACTAAGATTAGGAAGAGTTGAATGTGCAAACATTGAGAGCAGGAAGAAGGATCAGTAACAGCAGCAGCTGTGTTCAGGGTTCCGTGGTCCAAATGCATCGCAATGCAAGACGGGTTAAAGTGTCGAGTGTGTGCGTGTGTGAGGGGAGGTTTGTTTTAATTTCAGCTGATAGGGTCCCTGCGTCCCCTGCACCCCCCCCCCCCCCCTCAGAACTTTAGACTGGACCTGTTCCCCCCCCCTCCCCCTCGGACGACAGGTTTCCATCCCTGATTAGGAAAAGGTTTATATTTAGGGTCAAATTCGGGGGAAGGTTGGAGCTTCAGATTAAAGACATATAGAGGTGTGTTTGCGTGACTGCAGCTGTGTGTGTGTGTGTGTGTGTGTGTCGTTATATAACAGGTGCAGGATGAAACCCCCATTCACATAATACATTACAGTAGATGGCCAAGAAGAATTGAAAGTCTTCAAAGTAAAAATACTCCATCACAAGTCCCGCATTCAATGTTTTACTTAAAGTCCTCCTGCACTCAAAATGTGTTTTTCTTCAGTTTATGTCCCCTAAAATGTCTGACAATGACTGTACTGACGTGTATCTGTGCAAAGTTTGACACCACAGGTGTTTTCACATCCCCATCTTGTCTGTGCACTTCTCTGAAATCTGAGATCCAAACGATTCCCGGCCGGGCTGTTTGATTTCGTACGTCACCAATCCGTAAACCCACGGTGGAGATTCGGACCAAAAACTAAACCAAATTCAGTATTATACATAAAAATGCAGTTGTAGTGTGCTTGTTATTTTGGTATTTTCATTCTTTAAGAGTCACCAGAATGCAGGAAGCAAAGTATCTGAAAGTATGTCACTTTTTGTTGAGGGGGAAGATTTCCAGATCCCAGCCTTGGTTTCGAAAGCCCCCCCCCCCAATGTCTTTGTCCCTTTTGTTGACGTTTTGTCACTTTTTTGACATTTTAGCCACTTTTGCCAAAGTTTTTGACACTTACTTCCGGTGTTTTTGTAATTTGTTTTGTAGTTTTTGTCATTTTTTACGCTTTTTAAAAAAAATATTTTGGGCATTTCTGTCTTTATTGGACAGGAAAGCAGAGAGATATGAAAGAGGTAGGGGAGGGGAAGACATGCAGGAAAACCACAGGATGGCTTCGAACCCTGGACCTTCTATGTCAAGGAACAAGCCTCTGCATATGTGCGCCTGCTCTACCAACTGATATTTCTGATATAAAAAAAACTTGGAAACGGGTCAAATTTGACCCCAGGACAACATGAGGGTTAAATCTATTTTCTGCAACATGGCAACAGACCAATGCAGCACAGAAGTGACCACCTGATATCTTAAGTGACGGAGTGAAATGCTCCGCTCCGTCCAGCTGGTCCCAACCCTCGGGGTCATGTTGTGTGTTGGCTCAGACTCTGTCCTGTCAGCGCGGCTGTGGACTCACATGGAGTCTCAACTCTTTTACCTGCTGCTTCACTCTGATATCAGGTGTTCACATCTCTCCTGTATCAGTCTACGTTACAGACCGTATCTAAAGAGTCTCTTGCCAAATCTAGGCTGATATAATAATACATTTTCTTAAAACCACAACCTTTTTCCTAAACTTAACGAGTCATTTTGGTGCCTAAACATAACTGTCGTCTGCGTAGCTGTTTACCTTCTAGCAACAACTCGTTTTTTTTTTTATAGCATCAAATAACTAAACTGGTCAGAAACACTCAACATTTTTGCATGCTAAATAGTTATATGTATGTGTTATTTGTTTCTGTATTTATTGTTTAAATATGTTTTTATGTATGCACCATCAACCAAGACACATTCCTAGTAAGTGCTACTTACCCGGCAACAAATCTGTTTCTGATTCTGAACATGAACCCTTGGACAAACATCGGCGTGATCACAGCTACCTAAACTGACAGAAAATATCTTTGGGAATCATTCATTTGATCAAATTTTTTTTTTTTAGGTTGGGCAATCCAGATGTTTTAGCTTCACTTACAGTCTATGCATCAACCGCTGGTCTGTTCGTGTGGCTGACAAGCCATGTTTCCATCCGTACATGTTTGTGCGTTCGATCTCCGCGGATTTTCTCTTAATCGGTAAAACGGCTTATGCGATAAACGCCGATGGAAACATTATTTGCCGAATAAATGATGAATTGCGATCACGTTTTAAAAGTGCAGTAGGTAGGATTGTGAAGATCCAGGACTTTTGAACATTGAAAATTTGAACATCGACAATTTCTCAGTCCCTCCCCCCCTTTCCGCTAAAGCCCAAAACGGTCTCCTAAGCCCCTCCCCCCACAAGGGAGAATGAATGCGTGTGCCTGAGCAGTGATTAACATGCAGTTAGACACCCCCCCTGGCCCTGATTGGTGCATTTGAACAGGGAGCGGTGGATTTTTACAAATCACACTACAGGCTGTATGTGATGCCAGAGGAGCCGGATTTTTTTTAAATGACCTGTTTCATGTAGTTCTACTGGAACATAGGGTCAGTTTCAGCAAATATGAAAAAAAGTTAGTTTTATAAGGCTTACCTACTGCACCTTAAGTCATTTTATGGTTGCAACCCGCCATAAAACGAGTTTCAGGTCATTTCGGCTTTCTTTGCAGACACGGCGAGCGTCAACAAAGACAGATACAAGTAGACGAACGAGGACACGAGAGACTTTTTAAATATAAATTAAAAAGCAAAATATACCGGCTATTTTAGATAGCAAAAATCTAAGAAATGCCGTGATTTCATAGCGATGTTTAGATAGTGTTGTCGTCTTATTATAGCTTGATATGTCAGCCGGCACATAAGCACTATTACAACTTGTGCAGTATAAACCCTTTGTAGGTAGACGGTGCCATCCATTTTGGCGAGCAAAACTTTGTTCCCAAATGTTAGCTTGAGTGTGGTGTGATCCAGTGACCCAGATTCAGTCACACACACACTCACACTCACACACACACACACACACACACACATATCTGTGTCCCCTCTTCCCCCCCCGCACTGTACTGCCTTTAAATAGAGCTTCTCTCCGGCTGTTCGACCTCGGTGATCATTTCCCCGCAGCCCGTCTTCACAAGTTCTCCTCAACCCGAAACCAAGGTAGTTATATCTACAGACACACACACACACACACACACACACACACACACACACACACACACACACACACACACACAGTTAGTTTTTATGTTTATTTCACTTTGAACTTTATTCGCTGGCTATAAAATCACTCAAAACGATTTTAAAACCTCACAAAGTCTTCTCCAAGCTGCTTTCTGGTCCTGTGTATTGAACATGCGTCTGCAGACGTCATTTAGACGTCAACTAAACTTTGGACAGTTTCTGTTGTGGGGCTGCACGATATGCGATAACGATATTACCTGCGATACATAAAACAGATAAAGTGTTGTCAGTACTGCTGCTTTCAGTATTCTGATAAAATACAACAAACATATTTTCACAGTTTTGTCTGAAACCTGATGTGACCTTAAACCTTGCCATCATAGAACCTCGAGAGCCCAAAGCGCTTCCATGTGCATATGAAGAAAACTTCTTGAACTATTGGACACATGTTCAGCTTTTTATTGAAATGCTGCAAACACAGAAAACAACCCAACCGAGTAGAAATGTTTCCATCATCCAGTGTTGCTTTTAAAATGAGATCAAATCTTATTTGAGTTGTAACTTTCTTCTTGCATGATTCAGATGCTCAATGGTGTTTTAAGCCCCCAACGTCTCCTTCCAGGCAGCGCTGCGACCGTTGACTTCAAGGCACCTAACCTTAACCCTGACCCTAACCATAACCCTAACCATTGCCCAATCCTAGTGCCTTCCAGCCAGCGCTGCCTGGAAGGAGATGTTGGGGGCTTAAAACACAGATAAACGATTTGCTCGGATGTTGTTGCAGGCACTTAGCATTAGCCTCACTAGCCTCCAAATTCAAATTCAACTGGCAATGAACAACTTAGCGTTCTGTTCAATTTGTTTCCAGTTTCTAAAATGGGAGGATTGTTCTTTTCTTTTAATACTTTAAGTACATTTTCCTGATGATACTTACAGCCTTTTACTGAAGGAACATTTTCACTGCAGGACTTTAACTTGTAACAGAGTATGGTATTAGTAATTTTACTGCAGTAAAGGATCTGAATCCTTCTTCCACGGCTGTCTTTAGTTCTTTCTTTGCAGAGATACAACTGTTAAACCTCCTCCCACGGGACAGAAAAAAGGGGGGGTAGATGCACGACTCGGTTTGATAAATCAGCAGACCATAACCTCGATACGTGACCCTGAATCCTAATTATACTCTCTGGAGTTTTCAGAGTCTGGGTTTTTTCTTCCGCTCTCTCAGCCTGAAGTCATGCCAGAGCCAGCTGCACATGCAGCATCTGCCCCCCCCCCCGCCCCAGACCCTCAGATACCAGCCGGCGGTATAATTAGCCATCAGCCCGACGAAGCTTTGTCCCACGCCAGGAGCCGGTGTCGTCTTTCAGAGCGGCGTTTTGCGCACCGAGAGGGAAGAAAACGCCGTCCAAAAGCTCTGCAGGCAGCTTTAGTTTCACATGCAGAAGCAGAAGTTTCTCTAATGAGTCATTTAATATCACGGAAACACTTTGATGGAGGAAAGATACCAAGCGTTAGTTACCATCACTACTGTTAAACATTTCATATAAGAAAATAAATAGAGGGACAATCTGGTTTTTATTTTAGGATAGTATAAACCTCCTGTTGTCTTCGGGTAAAATTGGACCCATTTTCAAAATGTTTCTATATCAGAAATTTGGGTCTCTTTCAACCAAATTGCCAAAAATGAATGTGGATGGTTCCATTTCACGCTTTTCTCAAGTAAAATGAAGGATCAGTACACTACTTTCATTGCATTTTGGGTGTTTTATTTAATTTGATAGCATATTTCTGCTTTTTAAACTGAAAAATTTGGTTTAGTGTCCATGAATTCCAAGAATAAGTGTAAAACTCGTTGTATGAGTTGGTAGTAGTGG
>NC_050193.1:3350117-3372617 GCF_008315115.2 Sander lucioperca | reverse complement strand
GTATAGTATGTCGGAAAAAGTCATAAAAAGTCATGGTATAGTATGTCGAAAAAAGTCATAAAAAGTCATAATATAGTAGGTCGAAAAAAGTCATAAAAAAAATCATAGTATAGTAGGTCGAAAAAAGTCATAAAAAGTCATAGTATAGTATGTCGGAAAAAGTCATAAAAAAATCATAGTATAGTATGTCGAAAAAAGTCATAAAAAGTCATAGTATAGTATGTCGGAAAAAGTCATAAAAAGTCATGGTATAGTATGTCGAAAAAAGTCATAAAAAGTCATAATATAGTAGGTCGAAAAAAGTCATAAAAAGTCATAGTATAGTATGTCGGAAAAAGTCATAAAAAAATCATAGTATAGTATGTCGAAAAAAGTCATAAAAAGTCATAGTATAGTATGTCGAAGAAAGTCATAAAAAGTCATGGTATAGTATGTTGAAAAAAGTCATAAAAAGTGATAGTATAGTATGTCGGAAAAAGTCATAAAAAAATCATAGTATAGTATGTCGAAAAAAGTCATAAAAAGTCATAGTATAGTATGTCGAAAAAAGTCATAAAAAGTCATGGTATAGTATGTCGAAAAAAGTCAAAAAGTCATGGTATAGTATGTCGAAAAAAGTCATAAAAAGTCATAGTATAGTATGTTGAAAAAAGTCATAAAAAGTCATGGTATAGCATGTCGAAACGAGTCATGAAAAGTCATAGCAGAGTATGTCGAAAAAAGTCATAGTATAGCATGTCGAAAAAAAGTCATAGTATAGTTTGTCGAAACGAGCCATAAAAAGTCATGGTATAGTAAGTCGAAAAAAAGTCGTAAACGTCATATGTCGAAAAAATTATGTTACTATGTTGAAAAAAAAGTCATAGTATAGTATGTCGAAAAAGTCATAAAAAAGTCATAGTATATAGTATGTCGTAAAAAGTCATTGTATAGCATGTCGAAAAAAGTCATAGTATAGGATGTCTAACAAAAGTCATAAAAAGTCATAGTATAGTATGTCGGAAAAAGTCATAAAAAAAATCATAGTATAGTAGGTCGAAAAAAGTCATAAAAAGTCATAGTATAGTAGGTCGAAAAAAGTCATAAAAAGTCATAGTATAGTAGGTCGAAAAAAGTCATAAAAAGTCATAGTATAGTATGTTGAAAAAAGTCATAAAAGTCATGGTATAGCATGTCGAAACGAGTCATGAAAAGTCACAGCAGAGTATGTCGAAAAAAGTCATAGTATAGTATATCCCAAAAAGTCATAGTATAGCATGTCGAAAAAAAGTCATAGTATAGTTTGTCGAAAAAAGTCATTGTATAGCATGTCGAAAAAAGTCATAGTATAGGATGTCTAACAAAAGTCATAAAAAGTCATAGTATAGTATGTCGAAACGAGCCATAAAAAGTCATGGTATAGTAAGTCGAAAAAAAGTCGTAAACGTCATATGTCGAAAAAATTACTGTTTACTATGTTGAAAAAAAAGTCATAGTATAGTATGTTGAAAAAGTCATAAAAAAGTCATAGTATAGTATGTCGTAAAAAGTCATTGTATAGCATGTCGAAAAAAGTCATAGTATAGGATATCTAACAAAAGTCATAAAAAGTCATAGTATAGTATGTCGAAACAAGTCATAAAAAAGTCATAGTATAGTATGTCGAAACAAGTCATAAAAAAGGCATAGTACAGCACGTCGAAAAAAGTCATAAAATGTCATAGATAAAATTCTTAAAAAGTCATAGTATAGCATGTCGAAAAAAGTCATAGTATAGTATAGTATGTCGAAAAAAGTCATAAAAAATCATAGTATAGCATGTCGAAAAAAAGTCATAGTATAGGTTGTCGAAAAAAGTCATAAAAAATGATAGTATAGCATGTCGAAACGAGCCATAAAAAGTCATAGTATAGTAAGTCGAAAAAAAGTCATATAAACGTCATAGCAGAGTATGTCGAAAAAAGTCATAAAAAAGTCATTGTTTAGTATGTTGAAAAAAAGTCATAAAAAAATTCATAGTATAATATGTCGAAAAAAGTCAAAGTATAGTATGTCGAAAAAAGTCATTGTATAGCATGTCGAAACGAGCCATAAAAAGTCATAGCAGAGTATGTCGAAAAAAAGTCATAAAAAATTCATAGTTTAGTATGTTGAAAAAAAGTCATAGTACAGGCTATAGTATGTTGTTACGGCCACAGCAAACAAACACAACTTAGGCTAAATGTGATTGTCAACATATTGAATAACACCAAACCCGAGGAATAATTAAAGTAAATCAAAATTTATTTACAACTTAACTATGGTTAATTAAACCAAAACTAATGGGAGTCTGGAGGTCTGGCCAAAAAGAACAAAAGAAGAGAAGAAGCCTGAGCCAACCCATCAAGGGCCGTCGGACACAGAACTCCCCAAACTAAAAATTAGTATCTAACAGAAAAAAAGCCGCAAAAACTATACTACCAGACCTCCATCTTCAAAGCAATGAAACACAAAAGAAAGACAAAAGTAAGTAACAAAAGGAACAACAGCGATCCGAGCTGCTTCAGTCTCTGACTAGGCATTCCTGTCTCCCAGCCTCTTATATCCAGGGGCGGGGCCACCCCCAATCAGAGATCAGGAATCAGAGATCAGGAACACCTGAGATGAAGAGAGAGGAAAATAGAGCAGGTCGGGGAGAACATAAAAATGTCGAAAAAAAGTCATAAAAAAGTCATAGTATAGCATGTTGAAAAAAAGTCATAGTATAGTATGTCGAAAAAAGTCATAAAAAAATCATAGTATAGTAGGTCTAAAAAATTCATAAAAAGTCATAGTAAAGTATGTTGAAAGAAGTCATACAAAAATCATAGTGTAGTAGGTTGAACAAAATCATAAAAAGTCATAGTAAAGTATGTCGAAATAAGTCATAAAAAGTCATAGTAAAGTATGTCGAAATAAGTCATAAGAAGTCATTGTATAGTATGTCGAAAAAGTCATAAAAAAGTCATAGTATAGTTTGTCGAAAAAAGTCAAAGTATAGCATGTTGAAAAAAGTCATAAAAAAGTCATAGTATAGCATGTCAAAACGAGCCATAAAAAGTCATAGCAGAGAGAAATTCATAGTTTAGCATGTTGAAAAAAAGTCATAGTATAGGGCAGGGGTCACCAACCTTTTTGAAACTGAGAGCTACTTCATGGGTACTGAGTCATACGAAGGGCTACCAGTTTGATACACTCTTCTGAAATAACTAATTTGCTCAGTTTGCCTTTAGTTATATATGATTATTAATGATTAATGATAGTCATCTATGTGAAGACACTGATCACGTTACTGATTTCTCATTATCAATAATTATCAACAATGACTTAACAAGGTGGGAAACAGATAATATCAATATTCAATTTTCATTTCTTTTTCAGTCATGGAAAAGTCATAGTATAGTATGGGGAAAAAAGTCATAGTATAGTATGGGGAAAAAAGTCATAAAAAAGTTATAGTATAGTATGTCAAAAAAAGTCATAAAAACGTCATTGTATAACATGTCGAAAAAAAAAAATAAAGTCATAGAATCATAATCAGAAAAGGCTTTATTGCCACAATATTTACACTCATGTGAAATTTGCCTTGGTAACGATGCATACATAAACAAACAAACATATTAAACATTAATATGAAAACTTTCAAGGAAGAAACTGTTTTTGTGGCGTGTGGTTTTGGTCCTGATGGGCTACAGCCTCCTGCCAGAGGGGAGGGGTTCAAACAGTTTGTGTCTGGGATGAGAAGAATCGGCTACAATCGTTCCTGCCCGCCTCAGCGTCCTGGAGGCATACAGGTCCTGGAGAAACAGCAGATTGAAGCCAATCCCCTTCTTAGCAGAGCGGTGGATACGCTGCAGCCTGCCCTTGTTGTTAGCAGAGGCAGCAGCGTACCAGATGGTGATGGAGCAGGTGAGGATGGACTCAATGATGACAGTGTAGAAGTCCAAAGTATAGTTTTCGAACAGTATGTCGAAAACGAAATACGAATCGAATACTCATGAAAAAGTCATAGGATAGTGTGTCCAAAAAAAGTAATAAAAAAGTCATAGTATAGCATGTCAAAAAAGTCATAAAAAAGTCATAGTATAGTATGTCGAAAGTCATAAAAAAGTCATAGTATAGCATGTCGAAAAAAGTCATAGTATAGCATGCCGAAAAGTCATAGTATAGTATGTCGAAAAAGTCAAAAAAGTCATACTATAGTATGTCGAAAAAGTCATTAAAAAGTCATTGTACAGCATGTCGAAAAAGTCATAGTATAGTACGTTGAAAAAGTCATAGTATAGTATGCCGAAAAAGTCATAAAAAAGTATGTCGAAAAAGTAATTAAAAAGTAATAGTATAGCATGTCGAAAGTCATAAAAAAGTCATAGTATAGTATGTCGAAAAAGTCAAAAAAGTCATAGTATAGTATGTTGAAAAAGTAATTAAAAAGTATTAGTATAGCATGTCGAAAAAAGTCATAGTATAGTATATCGAAAAAGTCATAATAAAGTCATAGTATGTTGAAAAAGTAATTAAAAAGTCATAGTATAGTATATCGAAAAAGTCATAAAAAAGTCATAGTATAGTATGTCAAAAAAGTAATTAAAAAGTAATAGTATAGCATGTCGAAAAAAGTCCTAGTATAGTATATCGAAAAAGTCATAATAAAGTCATAGTATGTCGACAAAGTCATGAACATGATGAAATTGACTATTACCATTGACAGTTGTACCCCATAGGATTAATGTTAGCAATTAATTGCAGTTAAACAAGAAATGGCGAATATGTAAAATAATTGCGATAAAACAACCATATAATAATTGTTACAGGCCTATCGTCATCGATGTATTTGGTCAAAAATATCGTGATATCTGATTTTCTTCATATCACCCAGCTCCACCCATAGCTGCCAGTAGCTCACAATTCCCGTGTGATCTCGTGAGTATCCAGCTGCCGTGCAAGCCAAGAGTAAACCATGAGGTACTGAAAGTTCCTACTGAAATAAAACATACAAGTAATAAGAAAAAATTAACGCTAAACCTAAAACACAATAACTTCAAAACAATCATCATTTTCTTATTACTCTTTTATTGCATACAAAATGTAAAGTGAGTCATCTAAATGTAATAATTTCTTCACAATCATGCTGCCAAAAATTGCACAATGTATTAAAAAAAGCTTCATGAAAGTTAACATCAGTACATAACTACATTTCTTTTGTCATACACTTACAGTATATAGATGTATATCTATATATAGATTTTTTTTTTTTTAAACATTTGTTTAAACGTTTCGATGTGAGATCAGTAAATGTCAGGTTCACAGCACGAACATGTGGACCAAAATGGACAATTTACAGAAATGAACAGGTTTCCATTAACTTCACCAGTGTGGGACACAAATAGATTTAAATCTCAACTCTTTTTTTTTTATCCAATGACACATCAAAGAAATAAATACAACTTGCAAGGCCGAGCTAACTAGTTTTAGCTTAATGGAAAATTCTCTTTTCTGTCTTTTTTGTAGGCTCTGTGTTGCGGGTTTTGAAGGCTACCTGTGATACCTGTGAACACAATTTACGGATCGAGTATGTCTGTAACGGCAAGAAAACACAAGACAAAAGCTTGATTATTTGACTTTGGTTACACTTGAAGGTATCTACATAAGAGTGACATGACACTGTCATGAACGTGTCACAAACAAACAAGTCATAAACTTTTATTACTTTAACTTCTTCTAGTAATTGTCATTTGTTTTTTGTCACGACGAGTTATGGTTAGGGTTAAGGCCCTGACACACCAACCCGATAATCAGCCGTCGGACAGTCTGGAGAGGTCAGTGACTCGAGTCTGTTCGCTGTGTTCCGTGCCGTCGTCCGTCGGACTTCATTTTTGGCCGATTTGACATGTTGAATTGGAGGGCGGGCAGTCGGACTCAATGACCAATCTGATTGGTGGAGTGCTAGCCTGGAAATATGAGCCTGACGAACGCCTCTCAAAATCTGACGGAAATCTTTTAAAATGACCTTTGTCGATCTGAAATGAAGACAGATTCAGCAACTGCACGGCCTATTTCTCGCTTATAATGTTTTCAGAAACACGTTTCGGTGAACTATTTTCGTAAAATACGAGATCATAATCCCAAAGAGCGGCCATTATTGTCGGCTGGAGAAGCCAGACCCACGTGACGCGTTCGTCATTTCCGGTTTTCATTTTCGGGCGACAATGCAGATTAGCGCCGCCTGCTGTTATGGAGACGTATTACATCTCGCGCAGACGCAGAACGTACACTCAAGTCGGCGTCGCTTCGGTGGGTTCTGAGGCACTTTTTGGACCTCAGGGAGCCGACTGCCTTTTCTGCCGCCGGCCGGCCGTCGGGTGGTGTGTCAGGGCCTTTAGGGTTAGGGTTAGAGTTAGAGTTAGGGTTAGTTATGGTTCATGTGTCATGACTGTGTCATGTCACTCTTATGTAGATACCTTCAAGTAAAGTGTTACTGAAAATTCTCTTTTCTGTTTTTTGTTGGCTCTGAAGGCTACCTGTTATACCGTGAACACAAACAAACGCAAACACAAGTCAACACAAGTCGCCATCAGAACCCAAGAGCCGCCCGCCGTGGTTGCCAATAGTTGTCGTCCGGTTCATGAATTATCTCGTCATGTCAAGTTCAAATTTTCTGCAATCATCAAACTCATTATCTTGTTTTCTTGAACCATCCACAGATTTTTGTTTGTTTGTTTTAATGTCCGATTCTTGGATCTCAAGACATTAGACTCCTGACACCGATTTAATTATCTCAGGCTTCATTACACTGCTACGTTTTGGTTTTAAGGCAGAGTAGAAGAACTAATCTCTGTTTGAACTAACACACCCAAACCTCATATCTCATCAACGTTCTGGTATACTGGACATAAACAGGAGGCAGCGTGGAGACTCCGCCCGCTGCTGGTAGTTACCATGGTAACGTTAGCTTTAAGTCTCAGAGAACGAGACGTCGTGACCGATAAGACCCAATCAGGAGTGACGTTGAGTTTGACACTCTTGCTTTAAAACCCAGGAAGTCCTTCCCCCCATTGCTGGCGTACACACATAACATCACAAACTGACGGGGAAGATCGCACGACACAATCGATTTAAATCATCAACTCGTGTCACAGCATCCGTGAATCCTTTAAACTCAGTTAACACATCATTTTCACCTTATACAAAATCTGTCGCAAAAACCGCCGCGTCCAAAATACGACTTCTTCTTCTTCTTCTTCTTCACCGGGGTCGCAGACGGTCCGCGGTCAAAATCATTCCATAAAAACGTTATCAAATGTGGATATATATATATATATCATCAATAGATAGCACCGTGATACAAATAAGACAGCTGGACATTATTGGAGATTCACGTACGAAAAGACAGCAAACACAGACAACGACACACACACACACACACACACACACACACACACACACACACACACACACACACACACACACACACACACACACAGAAGTGTGAGAAACAAGTTTGAAATCTAAGAAAACTGACACTAGGTTTGTGTGTAATGCTCAGATTGATGCATGTAGAGTTTAACACACACACACACAGACACACACACACACACACACACACACACACACACACACACACAAATACACACACAAAGACACACAGACACACACAAACACACAGCGAGCCCTATAATATAAAGGCGAAGTCCCGCCCCTTCCTGTGCACCACAATGGGACCTTATTTTTATTTTTTTTTTTTAAATATGTACATTATTGAACGGGTTATGATGAGCATTTGTACATTTAATTAGAATAAAAGTTTAGATAAGAATGTGAACGGCACAGATTTAGATTTGTTCCTTAGTGTTTAGTTGTTGAAGCATTCTGAGGCTTAACTACAACGTTATGTTACCGTTAGCTTACCTTTTTTTTTTTATAAACGTTAGCCTGTTTATCTGCCTGGATTCACGTCTGCAGTAAAGTACTGTAAATTAAAACAAGAACCGGTAACATTCGCTAACATTTCCAGCTTAGAAATAACAACTGAAGAACTGAAAAATGTGCAAATTCTCAAACAGCTACATCATCTTCCCAAAAGATATCCGACGGTGGATTTTACCGGGTTTTTTCAAAATAAGACTTTTCAATAAAAACGGTAACCTTTGGTGCATTTGTCCGTTAGTTTTTTTTGTTCGACGGTGAACAATTGTAATTGCAGTTTATCCGTTTTCAAAGTTAGTTTTCATTTACATTGGTTTGATTTTTACAGATTGTAAAAGAAAAAAAAAAGTCAACGAATATTTGATGTCATCGGCGAAACTAACACTACTTATCAGATTAGATTGTTGCTTACCCTGTAGTGGCCCTGTTAGCGCTGTGTTAACTAGCCCAGTAGTACATTCACTCTAGCACTGTACTTCAGTCCAAATGTTGAGGTACTTGTACTTCACTTGAGTCTTTTCTTTTCATGCCAATTTCTACTCTGCTACATTTCAGAGAGAAATATTGTACTTTTTACTCCACTACATATAATCTGACAGCAAAACGTGTTATTTTCTGAGAAAGACGACGCTTACGTAAAGACGAATTTTAATAAAACAATCTTCAACCAAACTTCACTCACTTTTGGCTGGTTTTAAATTTGCCACCAAAATGTTGCTGAACAACGTAACAATACACAACAAACTGCATCTTATAGATGATCTGGCTGGCTGAATATGACTCTGTAACGACGCAAACTTTCAGCAACGGCTAAAAGAAGAAAAAAAAAAACCTAACTGCCGTAGCTTTTGGTTGGACGGTTTTTCATTTTCGTAGCGTCCAAACCTCAGCACTCACACACACATTATCAAAACACACACGTTTTAAAATGACTGCTAATCTCAACGTGACATTACACAGCATCCAGTATTATCATTATTATTATAACGTCAAGAGTTCTGACCCTCGAACACGAACACACAAACACACAAAGATGTTGGGGTTGAAAAAAAAATCATCTTACAAAAGTCTTTATCTTCTTTTCTTTTCTCAGAGGAACCAAAGATGAGCCTCAAATTCCCCCAAAAACAATACGGACAAGAACTCAACGTCCTGACTAAATCGCCGAGCTTTCAACACAATCTGAATTTGTGTGCGTGAACTTTTTTCAGCCACTTTCATGGCCTGACTGGACACGGAGAGAAAGAACGAGAGGTAAAAACTGTAGATGTTTAAGGGTAAGTTTTGGGTTTTTTTCAACCTGGACCCTATTTCACCATGTTTTTGTGTCTAAGTGACTGATGGGAACAACAACCTTTGACACTGGTCCAGTATTGAGGGAGATTGCGGCAGTCAGCAAAACAAGCTACAATTTAAGTTAATGGGGCAATTGCGTACCTTCAAATTTAAGTCCACTAAAAGTGCTTATTTTTGCCATTGACAACATTATGGAAAGGATTTCTAAGGAGGTCGACCTCTCTGTTAAAGAGCAAGATCCTTTTTTTAAACATAAAAACATCTGCGAAATTGCGTTCGCTAAACTCCATGACCCACCAGACACCATGTAAATATCTATAATATATATAATGTCATTTTAGCATCGTAAAATACACTTCATTCAAAGTCGACAGAAACTAAATAAAACTATGAAAAGCCGTTTTGGGTCGTCTTTCCACTTTAACAACCATCACAACTCTGGTTTTGGTTGAAATAAACACATAGTTTATAGATTTACATGTGAAAATATGTTGTCTCTATACACGCTAAAAGTACAGTTTTTTTAAATGGAGTCTGGTGGGTTTGGCGCTAGTGACCTCAGAGCTGTTTCTAGTTAAACAGAAAGGTCTTAAAGAGGTTTTAAAGGTCTATCTCTGAAGGGATCCTTTTCATAATGTTGTCAGACACTATACCAATTTCAAAGACTGTTGTTTCCATCAGTCACTTTGACAGAAAAACATGCAAAAATAAAGTCCGGGTTGAAAAAAAACGTAATTACCCTTTAATATGGAGGACGGCCGGAAAGTAGAGGTGAATATGTCCCCAAAAAAAGGGGTATTGACCGAAGCAAAGTGCATCTGTTAGCTTATAACGTGTAGCATGTTTAAAGTGTCCAAGGAATACTAAGACTCTGGTTTAATCACAGTAGATGAGGATGGATGAGGGAGGCCTACTGGTCCTCCTGGCCGGTGAAGAACTCTCCAGGAGATCCGTTGGTTTCAGGTTCAGTCCGTTCAGAGGGAAACGCCGCTCCGTTCACGCTCTCTTCTTTCACCTGAAGGGACCCTGAAGAAACAGAGCCCACAGCTGACACACTCGCACTTCTACAACAGTGTTTCTTTGTGTGTGTGTGTGTGTGTTTCTGTGTGTATCTGTGTGTGTGTGTGTGTATGTGTTTCTGTGTGTTTTCTGTGTGTTTCTGTGTGTGTGTTTGTGTGTGCGTTTCTGTGTATTTGTGTGTGTGTGTGTGTGTGTGTGTTTATGTGTGTCAATGTGTGTTTCTGTGTGTGTGTTTGTGTGTGTGTTTCAGTGTGTGTGTGTCTGTGTTTGTGTTTCTGTGTGTATGTGTCTCTGTGTGTTTCTGTGTGTGTGTTTCTGTGTGCGTGTGTGTCTGTGTGTGTATGTGTGTGTGTGTCTGTGTTTCTGTTTATATATGTGTGTGTGTGTGTCTGTGTGTGTGTGTTTCTGTTTATATATGTGTGTGTGTCTGTGTGTGTCTGTGTTTCTGTTTATATATGTGTGTGTGTGTGTGTGTGTCTGTGTGTTTCTGTTTATATATGTGTGTGTGTGTGTGTGTGTGTGTGTGTGTGTGTGTGTATTTGTGTGTGTCTCTGTGTGCATTCCAGGTTGTGTACCTGCCCCCCCCTCGGTGTTGGGGCTGTCTGGGTCGGCGGAGGCCGGCTGGGCCGCCGAGGCAGCAGAAGGGGGTGATGGGTAATTGGGCGGCGTCTCGTTCTCGTCTCCTGATAGGCTCCTGGGGACGCCGGTTACCACGGCGCCGGAGAGGCTGATGGGGCGCTTAGCAACCGGCAACTTCCTCTCTGAGAGGAGAAGAAGATAAGGACAGTGAAACAGGCAGCTGGACGCTTCATGTGGAGTTTAAACATGATTTTATTAGTGATGGTTTAATATTTGTCTCTGCGAGGACACCAAAAAATATCCACAAAATTAACAGAAGTTCAAAGTTGCCAAACGTGTGAGTGTTTGGAGGGAACCTTACTCTTCTTCTGTCCCTTGTACTGCTGAGACTTCTTCCTCTGTTTGGATGCTGACTGGGAATCTCTGGAGCCTGAAACACAACACACACATTTTACAAAAAAACACACTGACGTGCAAATTAATCGCACAAAAAATAAATAAAGGCCCTTTTTTATTACACTAATGCAAAAAACAACTGAACAAATAAAATACAAACAAATAACAAATACAACCTTTACTACAAAACAGGCTTCATCGTCAATTAACAACCAAACATCAAAAGATAAAGCAAGAAAAGGAAGAGAAAGTGTGTGTGTGTGTGTGTGTGTGTGTGTGTGTGCGTATATATGTATATGTGTGTGTGGGTATACCTGTTTGTGCGTGCGTCCGTGCGTTTATGTGTGTGTGTGTGTGCGTATATATGTATCTGTGTGTGTGGGTATACCTGTGTGTGCGTGCGTCCGTGTGTTCATATGTGTGTGCGTTATATGTATCTGTGTGTATATTATGTCTGAGTGTGAGTGCGTCCGTGCGTGTGTGTGTGTCTTTGTGTGTGTGTGTGCGTGTGTGTTTGTGTGTGTGAGTGTGTGTGTCTGTGTGTCTTTGTCTGTGTGTATGTGTGTGTGTGTGTATACATACATATGTATCTGTATGTGTGGGTATATCTGTGTGTGCGTCCGTGCGTGTGTGTTTATATATGTGTGTGTGTGTGTGTGTGCATATACAGTATATGTATCTGTGTGTGGGTGTGTGCGCGTTTGTGTGTGTGCGCTATATGTACAGTGAGGAAAATAAGTATTTGAACACCCTGCTATTTTGCAAGTTCTCCCACTTAGAAATCATGGAGGGGTCTGAAATTGTCATCGTAGGTGCATGTCCACTGTGAGAGACATAATCTAAAAAAAAAAAAAATCCAGAAATCACAATGTATGATTTTTTAACTATTTATTTGTATGACACAGCTGCAAATAAGTATTTGAACACCTGAGAAAATCAATGTTAATATTTGGTACAGTAGCCTTTGTTCGCAATTACAGAGGTCAAACGTTTCCTGTAGTTTTTCACCAGGTTTGCACACACTGCAGGAGGGATTTTGGCCCACTCCTCCACACAGATCTTCTCTAGATCAGTCAGGTTTCTGGGCTGTCGCTGAGAAACACGGAGTTGGAGCTCCCTCCAAAGATTCTCTATTGGGTTTAGGTCTGGAGACTGGCTAGGCCACGCCAGAACCTTGATATGCTTCTTACAGAGCCACTCCTTGGTTATCCTGGCTGTGTGCTTCGGGTCATTGTCATGTTGGAAGACCCAGCCTCGACCCATCTTCAATGCTCTAACTGAGGGAAGGAGGTTGTTCCCCAAAATCTCGCAATACATGGCCCCGGTCATCCTCTCCTTAATACAGTGCAGTCGCCCTGTCCCATGTGCAGAAAAACACCCCCAAAGCATGATGCTACCACCCCCATGCTTCACAGTAGGGATGATGTTCTTGGGATGGTACTCATCATTCTTCTTCCTCCAAACACGCACGGTTAGTGGAATTATGACCAAAAAGTTCTATTTTGGTCTCATCTGACCACATGACTTTCTCCCATGACTCCTCTGGATCATCCAAATGGTCATTGGCGAACTTAAGACGGGCCTTGACATGTGCTGGTTTAAGCAGGGGAACCTTCCGTGCCATGCATGATTTCAAACCATGACGTCTTAGTGTATTACCAACAGTAACCTTGGAAACGGTGGTCCCAGCTCTTTTCAGGTCATTGACCAGCTCCTCCCGTGTAGTCCTGGGCTGATTTCTCACCTTTCTTAGGATCATTGAGACCCCACGAGGTGAGATCTTGCATGGAGCCCCAGTCCGAGGGAGATTGACAGTCATGTTTAGCTTCTTCCATTTTCTAATGATTGCTCCAACAGTGGACCTTTTTTCACCAAGCTGCTTGGCAATTTCCCTGTAGCCCTTTCCAGCCTTGTGGAGGTGTACAATTTTGTCTCTAGTGTCTTTGGACAGCTCTTTGGTCTTGGCCATGTTAGTAGTTGGATTCTTACTGATTGTATGGGGTGGACAGGTGTCTTTATGCAGCTAACGACCTCAAACAGGTGCATCTAATTTAGGATAATAAATGGAGTGGAGGTGGACATTTTAAAGGCAGACTAACAGGTCTTTGAGGGTCAGAATTCTAGCTGATAGACAGGTGTTCAAATACTTATTTGCAGCTGTATCATACAAATAAATAGTTAAAAAATCATATATTGTGATTTCTGGATTTTTTTTTTAGATTATGTCTCTCACAGTGGACATGCACCTACGATGACAATTTCAGACCCCTCCATGATTTCTAAGTGGGAGAACTTGCAAAATAGCAGGGTGTTCAAATACTTATTTTCCTCACTGTATGTGTGTGTATTATATCTGTGTGTGCGTATGTGTCTGTGTGTACCTGTGTGCGTGTGTGTGTGCGTTATATGTGTGTGTGTGTGCGTATATATGTATCTGTGTGTGTGTGTGCGCGCGTTTGTGTGTGTGTGTTTATATGTGTGTGGGCATTTGTGTGTGTGCGTCTGTATGTGTCTGTGTGTGTGTGTGTGTGTGTGTGTACCTGTGTGTGTGTATATCTGTGTGTGTTTTTGTGTTTGTCTGTGTGTATATCTGTGTGTACCTGTGTGTTTGTGTGTGTGTGTATCTGTGTGTGTGTGTGTGTGTGTGTGTTTTTGTGTGTGTCTGTGTGTGTGTGTGTGTGTGTGTGTTTGTGTTTGTCTGTGTGTATATCTGTGTGTGTGTGTGTACCTGTGTGTGTGTGTGTGTGTGTGTGTATATCTGTGTGTGTGTGTATCTGTGTGTGTTTTTGTGTGTGTGTGTGTGTGTGTGTATCTGTGTGTGTTACCCGCGGTGACGGCCGGAGGCTGCAGCTGGTACCCCGTCAGCTGACACCAGCCGACTGGGTAAAGGTCCGGAGACTCGCAGTCCACCCACTGGTCGTACTCGTCCTCCCAGCCGTCAAAGTGTATCCGGAGCAACCGGTGGACGATGCGGGTCACCGTGGCGACGCAGACCAGCCGGGGCTCCATGAGGTCCACGGCCTCCAGCTTCATGCCGGGGCGGAAACCGTGGTCGGGGACGTCCTGACGGAGATCAGGGTTTATTAGAATAACAGTACACTTAAACATAAAAACTATATCGTGAGTTTTAAGTTTTAAAGCTTCAATCAGACTTTATTTATAGAAGACTTTTCATACATGTAAACGTAACACAAAGGGCTTCATATAATATACACACACACACATGCACACGCACATAGACACACACGCACACACACACACACACACACACACACACACAGACATGCACACACAGACACGCACGCACGCACGCATGCACACACACACACACACACACACACACACACACACACACACACACACACACACACACAGACACACGCATGCACGCACAGACACAGACACGCACACACACAGACACACGCAGACAGAGAAAAAGACACACACAAAGACACACACAGACACGTGCGTGCGGACACACACACACACACACACACACACACGCACGCACACACAGACACACACAGACACACGCACGCACACACAGACACACACTGACACAGACACACGCAGACAGAGAAAAAGACACACACACACACACACACACACACACACACACACACACACACACACACACACACACACACACACACACACAGTGTTTTAGTCCCACCTTGTTGAAGAGGTTGACCGGGGCCGCCACCGACCGGCTCTCCTTCAGATACTCGAACCATCTGAAGGGAAGACTGCTGTAACCTGACACAGACACAAACAACAGAATGGATTCATCCACAGCTACAGACATGGCGCTGTACGGTCCATAAGAAGACTTTTTTTATTCAAACTTGACTTGCAGTTTGACGGGAAAATGGTTTGAAAGTATTTTGTCAAATCAGAAAAAGAAAAAAAAATGACAGAAGTTTGACTCTGAATCTGATCGAACATCTCGTTTACCTTTAGTGTCACAGTTGCAATTTTTAATTTTTGTAAATATATGACTTGCATTTTGTGAACTGTTGTGAAATGTGAAATAACGTCTAATGTGTGTCTTGTGTTGTGTTCAATGTGATGTTGTAAATTGTATTGTCACAAACTAGACTGCAGGAGCCCCAGTAAGAACAGCTTCTACCGTATGCTGAAGCTAACGGGGATCCACATAAACAAAAAACAAACAATAATAACACCGGATTCATTCATCGCTCTGCGTTAGAGCTGCGAGGCGGCAGCGGTCACCTCTGGGGGGCGTCAGCTCGATGTCGTTGATCTCGCAGAAGCCGGCGGGGAAGATGGAGGGAGAGGTGGAGTGATAGCAGAACCAGTCCGAACCGTCGGCCGCCTCAGAACCGTCGATACCGATCATCAGGTACCCGTCTGCCAGAACCTGGGGAGGTACACTTTATATCACATTTCCTGGAGTTACACACATAAATCAGGGTTTCTGCAGGTTTCAGCTAGTAAAAAAAAAGGTTGGATTCTTTACTTTAAACTCAGAACTCAAATACATTTTCCACACGTGGCCCTAATCCTACCACACCCTCCCATTGTAGAAATATTTTATTAACAAAATGTGTGTATGTGCTTGTTGCAAAAGACCTGTGTTAGTCATTGAGGAAGTGGTTAAAAGTACTCCGGGTGACCTCTGATGCACAGAAAGTTAAGCTTAAGTCATAAAAATAGTTTAGGCTATCATGGCATAGAGGTGCATTGTTTGAAGGTTGCGACAGAGGAAGAGGAGGTTGCACCACACAGAGGCCCCGACCTTGGCGTGTGTTTGTGCGTAAGATAACAGTTTCTGCTTAGAAACAAGAAGACGGGGGGAGGGGGTGGGTGTCCCTGCCAGGGGAGGATAAAAGCTTGAGGGAGAGAATAGATGAGTGATCATTTCGGAGGACAACTTGGTGGACCAGCTCTGACTTTATGTCTGTCCCTAGGGAAACTTAGTCTCTGTTTGTGAACCCACAACTGTGTTGTAACTTATATGCTGGACTCAGTAAATGTTGCTTAACTGAACTCTTCGTCTCAGATTGATCCTTGTGTTCTGGGAAACGTAAGTCCAATAGGAAAAGGGGGCAGGAATTAATAAATTGGAGTCAGATTTGACAGGCCTTAGGGCATCATTTGGACATATTCCCACTACACCATTTATTTTGTATTTCCCTCAATGTGATTTGTCTTCATGTGTGACACAAACAAACACGTGACAGCATGTTGATCCACTGATTCTGCTCCTCACCTTCCTGACTGTGGCCGTGCAGATGGCCGACAGGTTCAGAGGGTCGATGGCTTCCAGCTTCATCCCGTCTTCAAACCACGAGCCGCTCTGATCCACCTCCTTCACCTGCACAGGTACACATCAAACTCTCCTTCACCTGCACAGGTACACATCAAACTCTCCTTCACCTGCACAGGTACACATCAAACTCTCCTTCACCTGCACAGGTACACCACAAACTCTCCTTCACCTGCACAGGTGCACACCAAACTCTCCTTCACCTGCACAGGTACACATCAAACTCTCCTTCACCTGCACAGGTACACATCAAACACTCCTTCACCTGCACAGGTACACATCAAACACTCCTTCACCTGCACAGGTACACACCAAACTCTCCTTCACCTGCACAGGTACACATCAACCTCTCCTTCACCTGCACAGGTACACATCAAACTCCTGCACAGGTGAAGGAGATGAGGCGGGGTGATCACAAGCTAATAGTGCATAGACCCATTTGTTGCTTTTTTACAAACAGACAGACAGAAAGATGTTCTCACAGTTCTCACCTTGGCAAACAGCTGTCCTGGAGCGTCCGTCTGCACGCTCAGCTTCTTGGACACATCTGGAAACACAGATTCATCTTCATCATCACATCTCAGTCTGCACATTCATCTGTTGCTGCCTTAAAGTCAGCGTTTTATATTAGCGGAAGGTCTGACTAGTCCACAAAGCATTCCTGGATGGGAGAAAAAAACCTGCTCTGGTTTATTGGCATTTCTTTAAACCAATCACAATCGTGAATTGATCGTGACAATTAATTCATGCCCGCCTAGTTTTTGTCACATTCTGAATTTTTGGGCGCTTTTTTTCTATGATGGCTGAGGAACTTTTTTTATATTGTAGGACTTCGACCAAACTGTAAGAGAGAAGACTATATGAGACATGCAGTAATACTGTCAAAGATATTAGACTTTTTGTATTAAATAAAAGCATGATAATAAACTCTACATGTCTGGCTCTTATTCTCCAGTGAAGTTGAGTCAAACACTCCTATTCTAACCCTTTTTTTTTGTCTTCCCCGTCATTTGTTTTTCTGGGTCAAAATGTAAAAAAAAAATCAAACGTTTTGGTCGTCTTTTTCAACACTTTTGTCACTTCTTTTGAAGTTTCTGTCAATATTTTTCTGCGCTCTTTTGACGTTTTTTTTTTAAAGCTTTTCCCATGTTTTTGTCACTTTTCCTGACGTTTCTGTCACTTTTTCCGACGTTTTTGTCACTTTTTTCTGTGCTTTTTTGACATTTTTTTCCTACGTTTTTCAACGTTCTATTATCAATTTTTCTTTACATGCTATAAAATTAAATAAAACAGCAAAATTCAATGAAAGTAGTGAACTAATTATGTATTTTATTGTGAAGAGCGTTGTATGGAACCATCCACGTTATTAAATTAAAATTTGGTTGAAAGAAACCCAAGTTTCTGATATAGAAACTTTTAGAAAATGGGTCAGATTTGACCCGAAGACAACATGAGGGTTAAAAGAATCATCGCGATATAGACTAGTTAAACGTTGACGTTAACACACGCACCGGATCGTTTGAAGCGGTGTCCGATGGAGCGAGACCAGCCGATGCTGTGGATCAGCGGGCTGTACATGTGACACCAGAAGTCATCGGAACCGTCGTCGCACTCCTCGTACACCAGACGCAGGCGGCCGCCGATCACCTGCAACCACACCCAACAACAGCACTCAGATCCTTTACTGCAGTAAAAGTACTAATACCACACTGTAAAAATACTCTGTTACAAGTTACAGTCCTGCAGTGAAAATGTAACTTCAGTAAAAGTGTGTAAGTATCATCAGGAAAATGTAGTTAAAGTATTAAAACATTTTAGAAAGTTTAAAGGATCCAAACAGTTGTGTGTTTAATGGTCTAATCATCTCAGTTGGACTTGTAGACAATTATATTGTTGGCTAGTTTACTTTATAATAAAACATCGGATTTTATAAACTGCATGTGTTTTGTGTGCAGGAATCTGAATGTGTAAAGTAACTCATAATGAAAGCTGTAACAGATGAATGTAGTAGAGTAAAAAGTCCAATATTTCTCTCTGAAATGTAGCGGAGTAGAAGTAGAAAGTGGCATGAAAAGAAAAGACAAGCCACCGCCAGAGCCTTTTAAACTCTTTTGGCATTAAACAAGGGCTGCACGATATGAGAAAAATATGCGATTGTTGAATATCTTGATAACGATATTACTTTGTGATACATAAACAGATATAAAAGTGTTCTCAGTTCTGCCGCTTTCAGTGTTCTGCTAAAATACAACAAACTGCTTGTTGAGTTTAAAACTAATTAACATTTCCAACTTTATTTTATTGAACAAATTGAACATTGAATGTGTCGGTACCTGATCTGTGCTGCCTGCACGATCCGTTACGCGCATGCGCAAGATGTTTGCGCATACGCAGATGATAATCCTGTTTACAACACTGCACGATCTGTTCCACGCTTGTGCACCTTTGCACCACGGGAATTTCATTCATTTCACAGCGCTCGCAAAGGGGAGTGTGGAGGAAACTGAAGGTTTGCAGTGACAGAAATACTCAGCCTTCATTCCACATGGAACCAAAATGGTGTATGTTCATGTAACATGTAACAACTCCTTTATTATTTTGGATTGGCAACCACGTAAACACCTCGTAATGCATAGCGTAAGCTACATTTAAACACATCACAACATCCCCACACTACATGTCACAAAAACAACAATGTCGCCAAGGCGTAGCACACGGACGTCGATATGCGGTTTTGGATCAGTGACCATAAGTACTTCATTTAAAGATCTTTATAAAACAGACCCGCCGTGAACTGCACAATGAATAACATAAAATGTAGCCTACAAAAATATTATTCCCGCGGTGCAAAGGTGCGCAAGCGTGGAACAGATGGTGCAGTGTCGTAAACAGGATTATCATCTGTAACGGATTGTGCTGGCAGCACAGATCGCGTACCGACAGAATTGAATATAAAAGGAACCACTGAAAAAAGAACGACAGTTTTCTGCTGATATTTTCATTCAACTAACACAAAAATCTCCCAGTATCTTTCGCGATGTGTTTATTGCACCGGTTGTTAACACGATGGCGGTAAAAAAAACGATACATTGTGCAGCCCTACACGAAATACTCTCTGTGTGAGTCACGCACCTGTTCGACCAGAGCCACCCGCGTCCGACACAGGTGAGTTTTATCCACCACCTCCACCCGCATCTGCTTCTTAAAGGGAACCTGCATGCTGTCCTGCACCTGGACAACCAAAAGCACCGTTCATACCGACAGCTAGAAGGGATACACACTCAAAACATGGAGCTACGAGACAAGAACATTTCTGTACTTACAGGTACACTTTTTAATATGTTCCCTTAAAAAGGAGAATTCCGGTGGATTTCAACACGTAGCTCTGTCGTTTGTAAATGTGGAGTGCTGTCAGTAGTGAGAAAAACGAAAACAATCGGTGCTGTCTACACTGCGTTATCCTCCTACTAGCGTTAGCTTTTTTTTTTTCGTTAGCGTTTTAAACGTGCTTTTAGCCTCTTAACATGTTCCAAATGTCATTCCAAGTGCCTACCCATGTGAAGTGACTCCTTCTGAGTGAACACAGTGACTCTGACTGCAGTAGAGGTGAAAGAAATGCATGAAAGTTGTGTTAATCCAGCTCCGTTTAAGCCTGGTTCACACGGGACGATTTTAAAATTGTCGGCCAATTTTCCAATCCTGAGAGACCCCACACATGGCGATAAAAAATCACGGTCTAACAGTTTTGGTCGTACAGTGTGTGGTGCGCAGCACACGGCAAAATTAACACATCACACACAAACCGATTTGACTCCCGAGCATTCCCAGGTCAGACGGGAAATCTCGCAAAATCCCTCGAGATCAAACGTGACTTCAGAGTAAACAATCATGGCGGACGAGGAGGATGCAGTGGCTCTATATATGTCTATGGTGGCGATAATTTGTAGTTTGTTTTTAACCGAAAAAAAAACGTTATCAAAAGAAAAGGCGATGGTCAAAGAAGTGGAGACAACGCGAGCATGGACTATACTTTACTCTACTTATCTCCGACGTCCACCGGACTTTCTGGTGCGCCGTGCCGCCGGCTGTTTTGATTATGTTTCCCGGTGCTTTCCTCGCCGCCTCGTCACCTCTCTTTCTGATTGGCTACACGCCACAGTCCACAGGCTGCGTGCTCGTTTGTCCCCGGGGGACACCACACACGAGGAGAAATCAGGCCAAAACAATCCAACATGTTGGATATCCCCGATTTGAGATGGGAGCGGTCCCGACGTCCTTCCAAGCAGACGAGAGCAGTCTTAACACACCACACACGGCAGGAATATCTGATCAGATTATTTTACGATAATCGGAGCATCCTTAAGATTGTCGGAAGGGGGGAATCGGCCTAATTATCCTGCCGTGTGAACCAGGCTTTAGTTCCGGTGTTGAGACGGCAAGATGAGTGCTTAGGGACCGTCTACAAACTACAACACCGAAACGAGATACAAAAATATTTATTAATTGAATGATTAAATAAGGTAGTGTCTCCAAACTTACTTCAATTATAACTTGTCTTCTGCTAGTTGTACTACAGCACTTACTTTTAAAAAATAAGCATATGCCTATAAGTGGAAATATTTTTGTATCTCTTTTCGATGTTGTAGTTTGTAGACGGTCCCTAAGCACTCGTCATGCCATCTCAACACTGGAACTAAATGAAGCTGAATAAGCACGACTTTTATGCATTTCTTTCACATCTACTGCTGTCAGATTCACTGTGTTCACTCAGAAGGAGTCACTTCACATGGGTAGGCACTTGTAATGACATTTGGAACATGTTAAGAGGCTAAAAGCACGTTTAAAACCTGCCCTGTTTCAGTCTCCTGGGTGCTAACGCTAGCAGGAGGATAACACGGTGTAGGCAGCATAGATTGTTGTCGTTTTTCTCGCTAGTGACAGCACTCCACATTTACAAACAACAGAGCTACATGTTGAAATCGACCGGAATTCTCCTTTAAGAGTACAGTATTGTTTTTTAAGAGGCCAGATCTGTACCTTTTGAATAATTTGAGGGTACAAAATGAGAGAGAAGAGTACATAAATTGTCTTTCAAAAGTTACATAAAAACAAGCATTTGTGTGTCTGTGTGTGTGTGTGTGTGTGTGTGTGTGTGTCTGTCTGTGTGCGTGCGTGTCTGTGTGTTTGTGTGTGATTGTGTGTGTGTCTTATTAAATTGTCTTTCAAAAGGCTACCTCTCCTGCAACAAACATTTGGACCCTTTTGTGTACAGCTACGGCCAGATGGTACGCAAAATTACACTAAATCTAGCAAAATCTGGTCTAATAGGAGTGTGTGCGTGCGTGTGCGAGCGTGCGTGTGTCTGTGTGCGTGTGTTTCTGTGTGCGTATGTGTGCGTGCATGTGTTTCTGTGCATCTGTGTGCCTGTGCGTATGTGTGTGTGTGTGTGTGCGCGTGTGCGTGTGTGTGTGTGACCTTGGAGGGGAAGTCTGGCGGCAGCGTTTTGGATCCCGTCAGTCTTTTGATGAGGAACGTCTTCCAGTTGGTGAACCTGTGCAGGATGGCTGTGGACACACACACACACACACACACACACACACACACACACGTTGTGTTATGTTAAAGAAACAATATGCACATCCAACAATTCTCTTGTGCAGAAGTTTTGTCTCTTACTCTGAGGGGGGACCAGAGGTTTCCCCCCCGCAGCACACCAGCCGACCGGGTGGATGTCCGGCACACACAGGTTCAGCCAGAAATCTCTGGTGGAGTCGCTGTCGAAACCCTCGTACCGCATCAAGGCCTTAAAACCTGCACGCACACACGCACACACACACACACACATCACACGTGATCCATCTGAGTGGTTTTGTCAACGGTAAAGTCAAGAGAAGTTAGAAATAAAGGCCTCTTATGAACCAGCTTCACATTAAAACCTGCAGCTCCATAGTAAGCTTTATCAGTGAGAACTTTTATTTTGAAAGAAGACACTAGAA